>NC_139255.1:7612458-7739353 GCF_977018435.1 Lepisma saccharinum
GACTTCGACTTATTTTATATCAGGTGCTAAATTTATAAAGAACTATGATTGTGTATATTTCTGAAGAAGTACGCAAAAGCAGATTACCCGATTAAAGTATCTGAAAAACAGATTTTTCTATGTAAGTATATTTTAATGACTGGATTATTTAACAGATCAAACAGAAGACTGCAAGATTCATTAAATGTAGTTCTATAGTATAGGTGGTTTCAGAGATATAAAAAGAACAAATATAAGATTTCGCTTTTGTTTTGCTTCTGAGGCTAATCGCGACGCTAAGGGTAAATGGCGAGGAAATGTAACGGAGGAGAAACACTCTCAAAAGTTATGGGCTGCATGTAAGTTAATACCACAGAGATATTACAGTAGGTGTAGGTTCTACCACCAGAACTTTTCTATTATAATAATACTGGTTATGCTGTACTGTTAGCTAAAGATGCTGATATTTGAGAAACTTAAAAGCTTACTTACGACTTACTGTTGCACAAGATCCGATGACAAAATTTAAAAATTGTAATCGCCCAGACAGGGACTCGAACCCTGGACAGATAGGTTAAAAGCCTAACGTTATACCAACTAAGCTATCTGGGCACAAGGTATTCTTTTTTGAAAAGTTAGTTATGTTAAGAAATATATTGAAACATGTGAGAACACTCTTGGTCTGGTTCGACAGAGAAGGAGACAACATTTCCAAATGTTTTCAGACTGGGTGTATTTTTCCACTATAGAGGCCTTCACTATATGTAATTCGAAACGCTAAAGTTCAGCTAGCTTCCAAAATTGAGGTAAAGATTGTGTTTGGCGAGATTAACAAGTTACAATTATATCCAGTTACGGACAAATAAAGCTAAAACTCTCAGATTTACTGTACTAGCCAAGTTTTAGTAACATTTTCTTCACTTTAGTACAAATACCAAAGGAATAGGTATATTTTATTTATAATTTGACAAAATGTACTAGTATTTAATTCACAAAGTTAGGTAAAAAACAGTATTTTTTAAAAATATTGTTACTGCCTTCAAATTTTATGTTATTTAGCCACTAACAACTGGTTTACACTGTTAGGCATCCTTTAAATAGGAAAAGAAGGAATTATTTGTTTAGTATTTTTATATTTATTTAAGAAAACAATTCTACAGTTTAACTTAATTTTAACAAATTGTTACTAATTTATATATCAAAGTTATGTTATTTAGAGTGTATGAAGGCGTATAAAGTTAATATTTGTACTTATCAGTTCAACTAACAATTATATTTTACACACAAAAGATAATGTTTACAGTTAAATTACTTGAATCAGAGAATAATATTTTACAGTAATTGATTCATTCAGCTCTAGTCAGTACTTTTATGCATCAGAAAGTTTTCTTAATTTTCTATTACGCATGCTATTTTGGGCTATTCTTAAAATGTATTTCTAGGGCAAACTGGTTTAATTTTCTGCTTATAATGCAAAGTTGACAGTTTTCGCACAATGCATTGTACATTTGTTATATTCTCTACTTACAATCCAAATATTATGCTTATTTAATGTATAACTAACTAACTCTCTAACCTTCTTAAACCCGAATGTTCATGGCTGCAGCAACACATGCTTTTCATCTGTCCCTGTCCTGAGCAAGATCTATATACTCCTTTCCTTCCCTACCAATTTCCTTTAGGTCCATCTCTACATTATCCCTCCATCTTTGTTTTGGTCTTCCTATTGGTCTTTTACCATCAGGTTTCCCAACAAGAATCCTGTATACTCTTCTTTCCTCTCCCATTCGTACCACATGATCTACACACCTAAGTCTTCTTGATTTAATCATTCTAATACTATCTGGACATGAATACAAATTATGTACTTCTAAATTATGTAACCTTCTCCACTCATCTGTCTCCTCATCTGTTTTAGGCCCAAGTATTTTCCTAAGGATTTTATTTTCAAATATTCTCAATTTATGTTCCTTTTTCAATGTAAGGGACCAAGTTTATTTACTGTATTTAACTTTTATTTTTGTAATTAACAAAAATTAAAAGCTTATACTGTAGTTATTATATCTTTTTCTATCAGCTTATTTTGAAATTAATATTATTAGGTATAGTCTTTGATTTATAACTATATTGCTTTTTTATCAATTTATCTAAGAGTACACGCAGACAAACACATGTGTACACACTTTTATGTAAATAGATATGCCTTTTTTCAATATTTTAGTATGAAGATTGCACTTTAGCTATTTAAGCAAGGGTAGGAAAGGTAGGATTTCTGAGAATTTGTTGCAGGATTTTGTTGTCCAAGTATAGATGAGAACTGAGCTGGGAGACTGTTTCGAACCTTTTCATGATAGTTTGCATGTGAACTGTATGCAAATTGAGCACTATTGACTGTGCATGCTTCTAAGTTTTGCTGTTATTTTACATCAAGCCTGTGAGACTGTAGTCAGTTTTCCCTTTTCAAGTAGTTTTTATTGATTGCATTTGTATATGTTTTGGAGACTTAGCAGTTTTATGTTATGAGGCAGTTTGTTGTAGAATATTTTTACATGATTGTTTTGAGATATTGAGTGTCTGCTGTTTTACTTGTAATTATTTTTCTTCTTGTGTTGTGTATTTGACTATATTTTGTCCAAGTTCGTAGTATTTAGAATAATTGTTATTGACTTGTAGATGTAGGGAGTAATAATCCTTTGCAAGATGCCCTATACTTTAGTCTGAACATTATTCTTAGTGTTCACTTTTGAAGCCTTAGTATTCTGGTAGTATTATTAATGTAGAAGTAAATTAGGCTGAAATGTAGGCATTTTTCTGATAAATTATACCCACTTAGTTGTTTCAGCAGGTAGAAGTTGCATGATGGTTTACTGCTGATGATGTTAATTTGCTCTTCTTATGTACTACGTATGATGTAGCTTACTTGAGTAATTGGAATTTTCTACTGAAAAAAGGATTGCTTGTCTATTTTATTCCTATGTTGTTGAGTTTGTTCATAAGCAAGCCATGTTTTTACTCTATCCTATGCCTTGGAAGAATCTAGATATATTGTGTTTGCAGTTTTATGTTTCTCTAAGGTTTCAGCTATGTAGTTTTTTAAACTGTGCTATGGGTGTGACTACTGATTTCTCTTTCTGGATGCCATGTTGGTTTCTGTGTATTCCTCTTGCTGCTTGAATTTGACTTAGGTTGTTTGCTTTTTTTCTTAGATCTTTATTTGTTTATTTGTTCAGTATTTCTTATTTTTTTGAATTTTAATTACTTTAATTTTACATTAACTAACATATTTTACTTTAACAACAAAATAATTTAATCTAGTATAAAAACTTCTACTAACAAAAATGTACTATTATAACTTTTAATTTTAAAAATTGTATTTTTAAAACTTTAACTTTGAAAAATTGATTTTTAATTACTTTAATTTTACATTAACTAACAAATTTTACATTAACAACAAAATAATTTGCCCTAGTATAAAAACTTCTACTAACAAAAATGTACTATTATAACTTTTAATTTTAGAAAATTGTATTTTTAAAACTTTAACTTTGAAAAATTGAATTTTAACACACTTTGACTTTAACAATGTACTTTGAATTTTTTTTATGTAAAAAAATATTAAAAAAATAAAAAATACTGAACAAATAAACAAATAAAGATCTAAGAAAAAAAGCAAACAACCTAAGTCAAATTCAAGCAGCAAGAGGAATACACAGAAACCAACATGGCATCCAGAAAGAGAAATCAGTAGTCACACCCATAGCACAGTTTAAAAAACTACATAGCTGAAACCTTAGAGAAACATAAAACTGCAAACACAATATATCTAGATTCTTCCAAGGCATAGGATAGAGTAAAAACATGGCTTGCTTATGAACAAACTCAACAACATAGGAATAAAATAGACAAGCAATCCTTTTTTCAGTAGAAAATTCCAATTACTCAAGTAAGCTACATCATACGTAGTACATAAGAAGAGCAAATTAACATCATCAGCAGTAAACCATCATGCAACTTCTACCTGCTGAAACAACTAAGTGGGTATAATTTATCAGAAAAATGCCTACATTTCAGCCTAATTTACTTCTACATTAATAATACTACCAGAATACTAAGGCTTCAAAAGTGAACACTAAGAATAATGTTCAGACTAAAGTATAGGGCATCTTGCAAAGGATTATTACTCCCTACATCTACAAGTCAATAACAATTATTCTAAATACTACGAACTTGGACAAAATATAGTCAAATACACAACACAAGAAGAAAAATAATTACAAGTAAAACAGCAGACACTCAATATCTCAAAACAATCATGTAAAAATATTCTACAACAAACTGCCTCATAACATAAAACTGCTAAGTCTCCAAAACATATACAAATGCAATCAATAAAAACTACTTGAAAAGGGAAAACTGACTACAGTCTCACAGGCTTGATGTAAAATAACAGCAAAACTTAGAAGCATGCACAGTCAATAGTGCTCAATTTGCATACAGTTCACATGCAAACTATCATGAAAAGGTTCGAAACAGTCTCCCAGCTCAGTTCTCATCTATACTTGGACAACAAAATCCTGCAACAAATTCTCAGAAATCCTACCTTTCCTACCCTTGCTTAAATAGCTAAAGTGCAATCTTCATACTAAAATATTGAAAAAAGGCATATCTATTTACATAAAAGTGTGTACACATGTGTTTGTCTGCGTGTACTCTTAGATAAATTGATAAAAAAGCAATATAGTTATAAATCAAAGACTATACCTAATAATATTAATTTCAAAATAAGCTGATAGAAAAAGATATAATAACTACAGTATAAGCTTTTAATTTTTGTTAATTACAAAAATAAAAGTTAAATACAGTAAATAAACTTGGTCCCTTACATTGAAAAAGGAACATAAATTGAGAATATTTGAAAATAAAATCCTTAGGAAAATACTTGGGCCTAAAACAGATGAGGAGACAGATGAGTGGAGAAGGTTACATAATTTAGAAGTACATAATTTGTATTCATGTCCAGATAGTATTAGAATGATTAAATCAAGAAGACTTAGGTGTGTAGATCATGTGGTACGAATGGGAGAGGAAAGAAGAGTATACAGGATTCTTGTTGGGAAACCTGATGGTAAAAGACCAATAGGAAGACCAAAACAAAGATGGAGGGATAATGTAGAGATGGACCTAAAGGAAATTGGTAGGGAAGGAAAGGAGTATATAGATCTTGCTCAGGACAGGGACAGATGAAAAGCATGTGTTGCTGCAGCCATGAACATTCGGGTTTAAGAAGGTTAGAGAGTTAGTTAGTTATACATTAAATAAGCATAATATTTGGATTGTAAGTAGAGAATATAACAAATGTACAATGCATTGTGCGAAAACTGTCAACTTTGCATTATAAGCAGAAAATTAAACCAGTTTGCCCTAGAAATACATTTTAAGAATAGCCCAAAATAGCATGCGTAATAGAAAATTAAGAAAACTTTCTGATGCATAAAAGTACTGACTAGAGCTGAATGAATCAATTACTGTAAAATATTATTCTCTGATTCAAGTAATTTAACTGTAAACATTATCTTTTGTGTGTAAAATATAATTGTTAGTTGAACTGATAAGTACAAATATTAACTTTATACGCCTTCATACACTCTAAATAACATAACTTTGATATATAAATTAGTAACAATTTGTTAAAATTAAGTTAAACTGTAGAATTGTTTTCTTAAATAAATATAAAAATACTAAACAAATAATTCCTTCTTTTCCTATTTAAAGGATGCCTAACAGTGTAAACCAGTTGTTAGTGGCTAAATAACATAAAATTTGAAGGCAGTAACAATATTTTTAAAAAATACTGTTTTTTACCTAACTTTGTGAATTAAATACTAGTACATTTTGTCAAATTATAAATAAAATATACCTATTCCTTTGGTATTTGTACTAAAGTGAAGAAAATGTTACTAAAACTTGGCTAGTACAGTAAATCTGAGAGTTTTAGCTTTATTTGTCCGTAACTGGATATAATTGTAACTTGTTAATCTCGCCAAACACAATCTTTACCTCAATTTTGGAAGCTAGCTGAACTTTAGCGTTTCGAATTACATATAGTGAAGGCCTCTATAGTGGAAAAATACACCCAGTCTGAAAACATTTGGAAATGTTGTCTCCTTCTCTGTCGAACCAGACCAAGAGTGTTCTCACATGTTTCAATATATTTCTTAACATAACTAACTTTTCAAAAAAAGAATACCTTGTGCCCAGATAGCTTAGTTGGTATAACGTTAGGCTTTTAACCTATCTGTCCAGGGTTCGAGTCCCTGTCTGGGCGATTACAATTTTTAAATTTTGTCATCGGATCTTGTGCAACAGTAAGTCGTAAGTAAGCTTTTAAGTTTCTCAAATATCAGCATCTTTAGCTAACAGTACAGCATAACCAGTATTATTATAATAGAAAAGTTCTGGTGGTAGAACCTACACCTACTGTAATATCTCTGTGGTATTAACTTACATGCAGCCCATAACTTTTGAGAGTGTTTCTCCTCCGTTACATTTCCTCGCCATTTACCCTTAGCGTCGCGATTAGCCTCAGAAGCAAAACAAAAGCGAAATCTTATATTTGTTCTTTTTATATCTCTGAAACCACCTATACTATAGAACTACATTTAATGAATCTTGCAGTCTTCCTGTTTGATCTGTTAAATAATCCAGTCATTAAAATATACTTACATAGAAAAATCTGTTTTTCAGATACTTTAATCGGGTAATCTGCTTTTGCGTACTTCTTCAGAAATATACACAATCATAGTTCTTTATAAATTTAGCACCTGATATAAAATAAGTCGAAGTCTAGTTAGAGTTGGCCTGTAAGTGCTTCTGGTACATGTAGTTACTTGAAAAGCAAATATTGGGTGTATAAAAGATAGCATTCTTGTGAAACAGTAAAAAATCAACCTCATTTCCTCGTAGCATTAGCTGTAAATGCTTCTTGCAGGTTAACAAAGCTCTGGCGTGTGGGCCTACATCACCTACAAGCCTTTGCAAAATTCGTGTTGTCCTATAAATTGTCGATATACATACTAAATCCCTAGTTACAGCCTAAGGTTTTAGTTTCAATCAGAGAATTTCAGTGCTCAGATAGTGATTGTGGCCTTGTATAATAAAAAAAATAGAAATAACCCAAATGTTGATGCACCCAAAAAACCAGTAATACTTCAAAAATACCTTGAAAAAGGCTATAAGGCTAAATTATTCTTCTAGCATAGAAAAAAAGTTTAGCAAGTGGACCTATGGTCCATATAGTTAGTCGTCTGTGAACTTCGTCTTGTCCTGTGAATTGAGAATATATTGATAAATGGTTATATATTTTTTTTATTTTTAAAAAAGAACAATGTTAGTAAGCGTCCAGTTATAGACCCATCGGTAAAGGGATTTCAGTCTTTATAGACACACAATAATTTTCGTTACACCAAAAATTTGACCTCGTATAAAGGTAAATAGTCGAAATGATAAACATTTCGTGTACTTTATCCAGTAAGCCTTAGCTAGAAATACAATAACAGCGTTACAGACATAAAAAGTAAGCAAGCTTTGATATTCTAGTGGCACATAATAAATATAAAATATCCTTTAAAATACTCTGACAAATAGTTGTGGGTTATCTGAGATCAAAATTTTCAAGCCCTCTCTCCTGCATAAATAGCTCTAGAATTCATTAAGCCTCAAAATAATATTGGGTACATAAAATAAAAAGCAGATGGAGAGTGATGCTGATCACATCTCCAAACAGCAAAAACAAAAGTATATGGATGGAGCCCTACCTGATATATTTAGAAAACTTTACCTAGTATAAAAGTAACAAAATACTCAGCAAACTCTAAAATAAACAAACTTTCCTACGTAGCAGGCGTAACCTGACCTAAATAAATACATATAGAAATACAGAACCAAAAATAGCATATTGGAAATCAGTAAACCCTAATAATAATAATAATAATAATAATAATAATAATCGTTTATTTTAAATGTTGAGCACAGTATGAAACCTAATACAGCACTAAGTCAAATACAAAAGTACAAAGTTACACAAATAAAATTCATAAGCTGTAGAATAACATAACATAACAAGTTAGCATATTTACACTTCAAGTTACAGTTTTCAATGAGATCTATTATATCTCTGATACTAATAATTGTTTATTGTTATATAATATCTGCAATTAACTGTGTATTGTTCTAATAATAATAATGATCATATTTATTGAAGTGATGATAACGATTAAACAACCACTATGTTATACAAAATTAAAAAAATTGAATACATAATTATAAAATAATAATAATAATAATAATAATAATAATATATTCTGTGGCTTACATTTTAGCTAAAAGTACTTTTTCTTTAGTGTTTTTGAAAAGATTTAAATAAATACTAAACTCTAAGTTAAAAATTTGTAAATATATATATGATACAAAACAAAATGAATAAAAATTAATACATACCCTGCAAAAAATCAGTAAAAAAGTTGAAAACATCTCTTTGTGCATCCAAAATATAATAACAAATCCTACCTGACTGGATTAAATTGTGTTATTTGAGTAATATTAAGCCTAAACTTGTAAAATAAAAGGGTAAAACTTGACGAAACACACTTCATGTGTACAAAATTTAATTCAAAACACATCTAAATTGTGTTATTTGAGTAAACTAGAGAATAATCCTGTAAACTTGGAAAATATATCTGTGTGTGTATGTGTGTGTGTGTGTGGGTGTGTGTGTGTGTGTGTGTGTGTGTGTGTCCAAAATGTAATAAAAAACACGTTCAAGTCGCGTTATTTGAGTAAATATTAGGCTAAACTTGTAAAATAAACAGATAAAAAATGAAAACTCACACTTTGTGTGTCGAAAATATAACTAAAAGTCTTTCCTAAACAAATAGAATTGTGTTATTTGAGTAAAAAAATAGACATAAACTTGTAAATAATAAATTAAAAGTTGAAAAAATCTCTTTGTAAATACAAAATATCCTGAATAGATGAAATTGTGTTATTTGAGTAATAATAAGCCTAAACTTGTGAAATAAACAAATAGAAGTTGAGAACAAACACTTTGTGTGTCGAAAATGTAACTACAAGTCTTTCCTGAACAGATTGAATTGTGTTATTTTGGTAATAATAAGCCTAGACTTGTGAAATAAACAGATGTAAGTTGAGAACACACACTTTGTGTGTCGAAAATGTAACTAAAAGTCTTTCCTGAATAGTACAAATAGTGTTATTTTTGTAAAAAATTAATATCAAATTGTAAAATAATAGTTAAAAGTTGAAAAAATGTCTTTGTGAGTCCAAAATTTAATAAAAATTGTTGCCTGAATAGTATAAATAGTGTTATTTAGGTTAAAAATAGGTATAAAATTGTAAAATAATAAGTTAAAAAGTTGTAAAAATATCTTTGTGAGTCCAAAATTTAATAAAAAATGTTGTATGAATAGTGTTATTTTGGTAAAAAATTAACATAAAATTGTAAAATAATAAATTAAAAAGTTGTAAAAATATCTTTGTGAGTCCAAAATTTAATAAAAAATTGTTGCTTGAATAGTATAAATAGTGTTATTTTGGTAAAAATTAACATAAAGTTGTAAAATAATAAGTTAAAAGTTTAGAAAATGTCTTTTTGTGAGTCCAAAATTTAATAAAAAATGTTGCCTGAATAGTACAAATAGTGTTATTTAGGTTAAAAATAGGTATAAAATTGTAAAATAATAAGTTAAAAGTTTAGAAAATGTCTTTTTGTGAATCCAAAATTTAATAAAAAATGTTGCCTGAACAGCTGAAATTGTGTTATTTGAGTAATAATAAGCCTAATAAACAGATAGAAGTTGAGAACACACACTTAGTGTGTCGAAAATGTAACTAAAAGTCTTTCCTGAATAGTACAAATAGTGTTATTTTTGTAAAAAATTAATATCAAGTTGTAAAATAATAAGTTAAAAGTTGAAAAAATGTCTTTGTGAGTCCAAAATTTAATAAAAAATGTTGCCTGAATAGTACAAATAGTGTTATTTTGATAAAAAATTAACATAAAATTGTAAAATAATAAGTTAAAAATTGAAAAAATGTCTGTGAATCCAAAATTTAATGAAAAAATGTTGTCTGAATAGTATAAATAGTGTTATTTTGGTAAAAATTAACATAAAAATTAAGTTAAATAGCACACAGTAACATACATTTACTACCTAAATCAATAATCAAAGGGTCCTAGGTTCGTTACCCCGTGATAAAAGCAAATGGTGAAAACTGTAGGCCCCGTCCCTGATAGCTCTCCCTTCTTCCTAGTACAGATAAAAAAAACCTGCGCTAAAGCGTCCTGTGCCTTAGGGCAACCCTGAGCGGAATATTAATTGGCGGCGGAAACCGGTTCTACAAGCGACGCATAGCTTCAGAGATTTGACCGTTGCTGCGCATTCTCAGACATCCTTTGTTGTCTGGTTGAATCCCTCCCCTGCCCTACGGCATTGCATAGCTTTCCCCTGTTCTTGCGTACTGGTTAACCTTGAAAAAACCGGTTCTGAAAACCTACCGACGCGTTCTCTGATTGGTCAATCAGATTCCTTCTTTGTCCTGGCGTTCTGACGTCATTTGACCTTGAACGCACACTCCTCAAATTCCTTTCTCGTCTACCTGGGCGGAATATTAATTCATTCTCTCTGTCTGGCATCAGAGCGGAGTTCAGATTCTGAGACAGTATTCTGTCTAGCGTGTGAAACCATCGTCTTTAATAACATACATTATTACAATAACATACATTATTACATAGTACTAATTAATAATATTACATATCGCGGGTTCGAGTACCGGGACCGTCCCCAATCGTAATTGGACCTGTACCTACACCCATTACCACCGTTCATAGCGGTTCATAAACCATAGAAAACTTATTTTCAATACTATAAACATTAATTATTATCGATTTATACATTACATACTTTGCAGTAATGAATATAAAACCATATGCATAACGTTTAGTACCTCTAATTACCTTCTATGTACATATTTTTCATAAAATAAATAAATATATATTCATAAAAAGTTATAAACATGCAAATACATAAATGTAAAATATTCTAAGTACATGCAAATAAATTCTAAGTACGTGCGAATTAATTAAAACCCGTGCACATTAGTTATAAGTACATGCGAATAAATTGCGAATATTAAATAGCGACCGGCCTTATCGCGTTCCGATACTACTGTCACGTACCCTCTTTCGGCACGCCCGGACACGCCACTATTTTCGACATTAATTTTCGCATCAACTAGTTACGAAAAGTCCTTCGGGCGTTTGAAATTGAAAAAAAACGTTCCAGGAACTTTTTGAGCAAACTACCACTGCGACATCTTGTGCGGAACATTAGCGTTTCAAGCTGCGGTCAAATAAACATGGAAAGAAGCAGCCATTGCGGTAAACACGAATAAAACATTACATTGCTGGTATGCGAATTGTTTTGGTTGCTGGCCAGGTATTCCCTGATGCGGATCTTGACAGGGTATGCAGTTGAGGAAATTGCATAGAACGGATTGCAAAGTTTCTGTATGTTGCAAGGGGGGAAGGGGAATGGAGGGTAGGTACTGGGAGGTTAATGGTCCGCACACCTGCAGTCACCAGCGTTCATTCTTCATATAGAAACAAGCTCTATTGCTTCTTTTTTTAAAATATTCTAACTAACTAACTCTCTACCATCCTTAAACCCGACGGTTTATGGCTGCAGCAACAGAAGCCTTCCATCTGTCCCAATCCTGGGCAAGATTAATCCAGTGTGTTCCATCCTTACCGATTTCCTTTAGGTCCATCTCAACGTTATTCCTCCATCTTCGTCTTGGCCTTCCTACAGGTCACTTACCGTCAGGTTTCCCAACAAGAATCATGTACACTCTTCTTTCCTCTCCCATTCGTATCACATGACCTGCCCATCTAAGTCTTCTTGATTTGCTTATTCTAATAATATCTGGAAATGAATACAAATTGTGCCGTTCTAAATGTTGTTACCTACTCCACTCAACTGTGTCCTCATCCCTTTTACACAGTGCGGCAATTTGAAATCGAGACTGATTTCTTTCCTCTGTACGTGGCGTCACTTTGCAAACGTTCTGTGTTGCGAGCAAGTAACGGGTATCTCGCGAACAGTGGACGCAGAGCTCGTTGACCTTGAGCGACATTGCCGCTTGTGGCGTTGTTGAATGTGGGCCCGTATCTTGAAAGTGCGTCGTGATTTCAACATGGAACAAAGAGCAGACATCAAGTTTTGTGCGCTCTCGGGTAAAACTGCTGCGGAAACGTTTTACATGTTGTAGCAAGTCTATAGGGACAATTGTTTATCCTGTACGAGTGTATTCGAATGGCTCAGGCGTTTCAGTTAAAGACGGGAGCCAATTGAACACGACGAGCATCCAGGTGTAGCAGGAACGGTGAGAACACCAAAATTGGTTGAGAAAGTGAGGACAATCATTACTGAAGACTGAAATTTCAGACAGACTGTTACTGCTGCATTTTATCTTGAGGTACTGAAACGTTTGGTGCAAGGAATAACACGTGTGAGGTCCGAGTATCGGGATGATGGCAGCTGGCGCCTGTTTCATGACAGTGCCCCAAGTCACAATAACATTTTGACCCTAAATCGACTCTGTGTGTTGTCACACCCTGCCTACTCACCGGATTACTTATTATTTCCTAAACCAAAATCTGCATCGAAAGGTCCCTACTTTTATGATGAACCAACAATCAAGAATGTTATACATGGATTTTAAAAAGAGTTACACAAAACGAATTCCAGCAATCCTTTCCATGCACTGGTAAGCATTGCGGTACGATGTGTGTATGTCCAAATATTCAAGTATTGTGTTTTATATTTTACCACCTTTGTCACCCCCCTCTACTTTGGGAGTCCTAGGTTTCAAATTGGGATCTGAACCACTGTGCAGTGTACCTCAACCAGGAATCGAATCCGATACGACAGCGTTACCACTACGTCATCAGGGAAGCTCCCGATTACGTTGTTGTCTATCTTCGACCTTCTGAATGCTAATTCCAATGTGGTTGTGATCGAAGCTCGCAAAATACTTTGTTTCATTGCCTTCGTGGATAGATATGCACTGCTATTTTCGTTTCTGTATAGGACATTTTACGTTGGTTTTCTACCGCACTTGGTTTGTAGCGATTGAGAGAACGATTGTCGATTAGCCAGTGGCCCTGGTGTCGAATCCAGGCCCAGGGTTGTTAAAGGTCCAGGAATTTTATATAAATTCGATTCCGGTACAGGAGAGAAAATCAGTAAGCGTAAATGGGTTCTGGACCCTAAAGAATCTTTCTATAACTAACTAACTCTCTAGCCATCTTAAATCCGAAGGTTCATGGCTGCACCAACACAGGCCTTCCATCTGTCCCTATCCTGAGCAAGATCTATATACTCTTTGCCATCCCTACCGATTTCCTTTAGGTCCATCTCAACATTATCCCTCCATCTTCGTCTTGGCCTTCCTACAGGTCTCTTACCATCAGGTTTCCCAACAAGAATCCTGTAAACTCCTCTTTCCTCTCCCATTCGTGCCACATGGCCTTCCCACCTAAGTCTTCTTGATTTAATTATTTTAATAATATCTGGACATTATTACAAATTATGTAGTTCTAAATTACGTAACCTTCTCCACTCACCTGTCTCCTCATCCCTTTTAGGTCCAAATGTTTTTCTAAGGATCTTATTTTCAAATACTCTCAATTTATGTTCCTCTTTCAATGTAAGGGACCAAGTTTCACATCCATATAATACTACAGGCAAAATTACTGTTTTGTATATTTTAACTTTTAGTTTCTTAGATATTCAACGAGAAGACAAAAGTTTATGAAGAGAGAAGTAACATGAGTTTCCTGAATTAAGCCTACTTTTTATTTCCTCTTCAATATAATTTTCACTTGTTAATATTACTCCTAAGTACTTGAATTTGGAAACTGGTTCAAACGAGTTGTTATCAATTTTGATTATTACCTAACACTTGGTTTCGGCCTGTAAGCATATATTTAGTTTTCTCTTTGTTAACTTCCAAACCTATCTCTTTAGCAGTTTTGAAAAATATTTTAGCCTTATTCTTAATTGTATTCACATCATCCCCCAGTAAGTCTACATCATCTGCATATGCTAACAACTGAGTCACACCGTTTAATTTTAGTCCTTCGTTAGTTTCTTTTACCTTCCTAACAGCATATTCTAAGGCAAAATTAAAGAGCAATGGAGATAATGCATCTCCTTGTTTTAACCCATCATGAATTGTAAATTTGTCAGACGCATTAATACACACACGAATTTCACTGTTTCACTGGTGCATATTTTTATCATACTAACAAGAACCTTCCTATCTATAAATTATTTCAATTAGGTTCAGGGACCCTTTTGCCAGATCAATTTAAATAAGGTCCAGGGACCTTTTTTTCGGATCTAATTAAATACGGTCCAGGAACCTATTTTTGAATGAAACAATACGCAACTTGGACCGAATTTAAATTGTGCGGGAAAAAAGGTTCCGGTCCTGCAGCGGAACCTATTAGATTTACGAGTTCCTGGACGTTTAACAACCCTGTCCAAGCCTAGGAATGTGAATGTCCCTTCAACAATTTTATCATATCAACACTCGTCCACACCTTCGCGATCAGTCGAAAGTGGCAGAAAAGCGAACTAAAATAAACCAAATCAGTGAATGAATGACTCAATTGTCGATTATACTCTGTCTCGGTTACCTCTCGAGCAAGCGAACGTAAGCAAGTTTCTGCGTAGGTAATGACGCGAGACGGCTCTGCCAATGAACACGTGAGAGGGGATGGGATTGCGTGGAGGGACAAAGCGACAGCAGCTACCAACATTCGCAGCAGCTGTACTGCTTCGCTCTGTCGACTTGATCCCCCCTATGCGCGGTCTTGTTGCACAGATAGCCGGGACAGAGTATAGATTAGAGTGGTGGGAAATAACAAATTCAATCAAACGTACATTCCTTGAGCAAGGAGGTATGTAAGAGGCAACCGATTGATAACCTCAATTCACCCCAGTAACTGCTTTTTGCAGGCGAACGAGACGCTGGCGTCTGAACCTATGGCTAGTATAATCCTCCATAGGGCTGTGTTGTCCTGTGTTTGTCCTTCTGTGTGCTGAGTGCCGCTCTACAACCTCAGCTTTAAATGGGTATTTTAGCACTGACAGACAGTATAGTTTCATATCGTCTTAAGCAATGAACGAATGAGTTTTAAAAATTAAATAAGGAAGTTTTTAACATAGATGTTTTTATTTTTAGAGCTCTGTCCTCAATTTTGTTTTGGTTTAGGAACATATCCCAGTATTGTGTCACGGGCAAATATAGTCTATGTCCCATAATAACAAAATTCAATCAATCAATCCTTGGGCAAGGAATTTGCTTTTGGACATTGTTTGCGCAACCTAGAAACTTAAGAGAGCAAGAGGAATTGTCGTCACTCACTGACTCATAAACGCACAATCAAAACCCTTGAACCTAGAAATCGTCGTAATATAAACAAAGTAGCTAGATCGTGAAATAGAAATACCTAATTCTCTGCACGGCGTTATGTGTGTTGCATAACTGCACGACGATGGGCGAACTAGCCATTGAGAATTTACTATTGAAGTTCCCTTATTGCCGTATCAGACAACCTATATAAGGCCACACGGGGAAGATGTTTTCAGGATATACAGGGTGGCCAGGATTATAGTTACCCAACTCAGAGCCCTCTGTAGCCTGTTTGAGGCATCGTAGAACTCTGAAATTTGGTGAATCTACTATGTGCAAATTCCAGTGATAGTGTGATATAAAAAGATAAATTTACATAATAATAAGGAGAGAAAGTTAAGTAAAAATGTTAGGTAAGAAAAGTGCTAACAATTTAAGATACATATGTCGCGAAAAATTTCAACACATTCACGATAGGAATGAAACAAGGGCACAAGACGATTTTCTCTTTTTCGGAAATTCAAAACATGTGTAGTGGTTTCCCATACGTTAGTGTATGGGACACTTTGAAATCACATCACATAAGGATCACCCATGTCGAAAAATTCAATTAAGTTCTGTGTCAGTAATATTCATGCAAACATTTACATTGGTAACCATAAACATGAATCAAATTAAAAGTACGACAAAAACAGCTACCCTCAATGACTTTTTAATTGAATGGTCTATAGACGTAGCCCTATTTCAATAGGTTGCAATTGACGACTTCTCCTTATCAAGAATGTACAAAGTTTATAACAATTTTACCCCCTTAGCACAAGGGGCAGCAATGACAATTATGGAGCACCTAGAATTAAGTAATATGGTGCCGTATCCCAATGGCTGACAAATAAGTGGACAATTAGGTTCTGTGTTCCTATGTAACGTGTATGCCCCATCAGGAAGCCAAAACAGACGGGCACGTGAAGATTTTTTTTTTCCACAGTTGTAGGGTCAGAGTTAACATCCCACACATTAGACACTATACTTGTGGGAGATTTGAACTGTGTACTTCGCACAAACGACCGGGCCCGAGGATACAATTTTTCACGTACGTTATACGATTTAACACAAGGGCTGCAATTGTGCGACACACATTAACGGAGAAACTTCTGGGTACACACATACTAGGGTCAATCAAAAAGTAAGTTACATCCGACCCGTGTTCCTGTACTAAGAGAGATAAAATAATCACGCTTGGTGGCAACACTGTCTGGAATGTTTTCTTCACATACCAGAAGCAGCCGTGCTTCAGCTGGTTTTGTACGCGAGTAGTCACAGTGTGAGTATGGCGCGTCGTATTGAGCTGGCGTCCAACATTGACATCCGTCCTCAGATTTTTGTGGGCACAAAGGCATAATCGGAATGAAATCCATCGCCAATTTGTCGAGGTGTATGCTGAGAATGCGATGCCACGCTCCATGATCGCAAAATGGTGCCAGGTGCTCGAAGAGGGAAGATCGAACCTGAACGACGAACCGCGTGTCGGGTGGCCTGCAACTGTGAACACTATGTGAGCTTGTGAATGCAATCATTGTTGCTAACCGCCGCGTGAAAATTAAAGAGATTGCAAGTGAATTGAACATATCCTATGGTAGTGCGTCTATGCTGATTCGTGATCAGATGGGTTATCGTAAACTGTGCTTAGATCTTCTTAGATTCTGATGGCGTTGTGTACAGTGAGTTTGTGCCCCGAGGAACAACAGTCAATGCCGCAACATACTGTGAGACTTTTAAGAAGCTGAGAAAAGCCATTAAAGATCGAAGTCCCGGAAGATTGCGTCATGGGGTTGTTGTTCTTCACTACAACGCTACCCCCCATACAGCTGGTGTCACACGGATTTAGTGCAAAAATTCTAGTGGGAACTCTGATCTTACTCTCCCTATAGCCCCGAATTGGCACCCTGTGACTACTACCTTTTCGGTCCTCTCAAACAAGACCTAGGGGGTCAGCGTTTCGCGTCAGAAGAGGAAGTGCAGGAAGCAGTCTTAAAGTGATTCAAATAAATTGGACGGAATTTTTACACGCAAGGAATCGAAAAACTGGTCACATGATACGAAAAGTGCTTGAACACCTTGGTCACTATGTCGAAAAAAGTTAAATGTTCATGCGTTTTCATCCAATATTTTTTTTTCATTTCTAATGTGTTTGGTTTGTTTTTACAGGGGGTGTAACTTACTTTTTGATTCACCCACGTATAACATAAAACAGTGCGTCCAGAATACATACATTTTATGTAGCACCCAGATTTAGGGACCATATAATTAATGTTCAAAATATGTATGCTTTAGTGATCACAGTGTACCTATTCTTAAATAAATATAGATATGATTAAACCCCGACAAGGCAGAGGATATTGGCTCTTAAAAACCACATTATTACAAAATTGTAGTTATGTTCAGCTGATTAGAGAAACGTGGAAAGAACTGAAGGCCTCCAGGCCAGTGCCAAAGACATTAATAGAGTGGTGGGAAACACAAGTTAATCCCAAATTCCGATATGTTAGTAAATTATTTAGTGCAGAGGTTAGTAGAGATCAAACGGTAGTTCTCTATAGAGACAATATCATACAACAGGTCTATCGCAAGAACTTTTATTTTATCCTTCAAGTTATGCATTAATCATCACACACACACACACACACACACACACATACACACATGCTGCTTATCATATTTTATGATGTTACATTAGAGAAAGACTTCGTAAGAAGTATTTACTTTAAAATAGTAACACAATACTGTGTATCGTACTAAAGTTTCTAGTTTTGTGACAAATGTTGTTAGTAAAAAAGTCATATTTGGAATTTACATACAATTGAAGACTAAAATTGGTAAACGCTGTAAGAGCCACAATAATTCAAACACCGTTTTCCACGTTAAACTGTGAAATGTGCCATGCTTTATAAAGTGGTAAACGTGAAATGTGGCTGGTAGCACTCTAAGTAGTTCAAAGGGCGTGTAAAGAGGTCACTAGTGTGCACGTTCTTACGGCCTGATGTGCGGAACGATGCGATTTCCCAGCATTTTCACTTTTGGCACTTACAACGTTTACCACTTTTAGTTCTCAATTTACAACAATGTCCAGCAATTTTCCTGAAGGATTAACTTGTTATTTCTCATGAAATGAGTTTATTGTGGATGCAGAAATGGTCAGCCATTTTGAACGCCGTGTTGTTTGAGATGTGGCACATTTAGCGAGCACTTTTGATGCGTTACTTTGCACTTTTCATGCGTGCTAGGCTATAAAATAGGAATGTTTGTTGTTCTGTGCGTAATAACTATGGTGTGGTTGAAATGAACGTCAGGAGAAATGACAAATTCTCGTGATTTTTTTCTGAGCTTAATTTGGGACATTCAACATCTGAACCAACTAGAGATATAAACAGCTTTTGTTGTGGGAACGTGTTGGGAAGAGGATTAAGTGTGGATTTGCACAATTTCGGTTACGTCTCTCCATAATGACTCTTGTGGATGACCACCACTCTGCACCCATTACCCATGTAAAACTGAGAAGTGACCGCAATTGAATCCGAAGGGTGCGAAGTGGCTCGGCTTGAGCAGCTTTCCGGCACCTGACACAAATGCACTAATCAGAGATTGTCTACTGATGATTCATTGATTGATTTGTTGTTTTAAGTCAACTTTATACACAGTAAGGCTAATCGGGACTGGACCTACAGTTTAAAGTGGGATCCGAACCACTATGTGTCTCCACCGGATATGTTACCCGGGACAAGGCTAAGACGCTACCACTGCTCTTGGAAATTCAATGCTAATGAAGCTCATAGAAGAATGTTTCACGTCCTTCGGTCTCATTGGACGTCTCTGGTTCAAATCAGTCTTCGAAGTTAGTCTCAAGTTCCAAAGTGGGACTGTACTTTATCCCAGGAATTTGTGAAGATACGCTGCGCATAACGGCAGAGAAGGGGAGAAAGTGAGTGGGCGGGGCAAAGCAGTGAACGCTGCCACAAACACTGTCCATAAACTTATACCTCCAGAGACGGTTCAAACTCCCCTCCCCCCACCCTGCAGTTAAGTTGAAATAATTTTACTTTTAGTTTTTAACATTGCATGAAATGCGCTTCATTTCTTGTATTAGTAGTAAAGTGCAGAAACCAAATCGACTGTTCCAATCTGGAGATTTCTAGTCTCGAGAAATTTCAAATCCCTGCTCATAGAGCATAACTGATTTCTTGTTTTAAGCCCACTTTATCCACAAGGCTAATCGGGACTGGACCTACAGTTTAAAGTTGGATCCGAACCACTATGTGCCTCCACAAGGAGACGACTTTATCACTGCGCCATCGGGGAGAGCTTAACTACACAATGCAATTTTCTGCCATATAGGAAAATCGATAACGTACAGCAAATCCTATTCTACGTAATTACATAACGCACCCATAGAAACCAACCTTCGTGGCGGAGTGGTTATCACTGCACGCTACTATGCCAGAGGTCCCGGGTTTGAATCCCGGCCTAGGAATGGGTATGCTTTGTGAGTGTCCCTTCATCAGTCCCAGATCTACAAATCTTGAGGCCCCCCCCCCCGCAAAATATTACCAAAGGCCCCTCTTTACCTATCTACCTATCTACCTATACACACACGAGCGCATAATGTACGAGGGACGTTCATTAAAGATTTCCCCTGACCTAGTTCTAGTTAATGTAGAATACTGAAATTTTATATGTGTAATGATACATATGTGCATAGGTCATGAGGTAATTTGCAATTCTGAAATCCTCTTAGTTATTGTCTTACAAGTACTGAATTGAGACAAGGTGCAGTGATGGATCCAGTGGAATACCGAGCAGTTATCAATTTTTGATGAGATGAAAGAGACTTATGGAGAGGATGCCCCATCGTATGACGCAGTGAAGCACTGGCATCGTCAGTTCAAGTATGGTTCGACTTCAGTAGAAACAACCCCATTCCCGGGCGACCCCAGTCAGCCATTGACGAAGACACCATTGGGCAAGTGAAAGCCGCCATGTTGGAGGATCGCCGCATAACCGTTCGCCAACTAGTTGAAGATGTCAAGATCAGTGTGGGGTCTGTGGAAAAAATCATCCATGACCATTTGCACATGCAGAAGGTGTCTGCCCGATGGGTTCTTCGGCTACTCTCACGTTTCCAAATGCAGGAACGAGTGACGTGATCCCAGGCTAATTTGACAGGTTTGTGCCAGGAAAACCAGGAGGATTTTTTTGACAGACTAATCAACCAGGGTGAAACGTGGGTCCATCACTATGACCCAGAGACCAAGGCCCAGTCAAAACAATGGAAGCATCCTGACTCACCACCACCAAAGAAGGCCTGTGTCCAACCCTCAGCGGGCAAATTGATGCTCATGGTTTTTTGGGACCAGCATGGAGTAGTTATGATGGATTTCCTGGCGAAGGGTACCACAAATACGAGCACGTACTACGCTCTACTGCTGCATAAATTGCGGAAGGCCATCAAAACCAAGAGGCGTGGTGGCATGCTGATCAAAGGCGTCCGCATCCTGCAAGACAACGCTCCAGTTCAAAACTCGCATGTTGCCCAGACAGAAGCACGGTCCTGCGGATATGAAATCCTTGCTCATCCCCCGTACTCTCCAGACCTCGCACAATCAGACTTCCACCCTTATCAAAAATGAAGTCATTTCTGAAGGGAACGCACTTCCACGACAATGAAACGTTGATTTCTGAAGTCAAGTCATGGCTTCTGGAGCAACCTGCGGACTTCTACAAACAAGGTCTCCAAGGTACATAAAGCGATGGGAAAAGTGTGTGGCCATTGGTGGTTCCTATGTAGAGAAGGACTAATGTCTGTACCAATTTTCGTTTATCTCCGTTCATGGGAACTGGTCCAGGGGAAATCTTTAATGAACGTCCCTCGTATGTGTATGGGTGTGTATTGACTTCATGTTGACAAAGTCACATATAAGGGCTTAGGGGGAACCACATCGGTGTGTTCCATGCGGAAGTCCGCCATAATGAATTCAACTCAATTTTCTTAAAAGGAAATGTATGATGTGATGTATACATGACACTGTTTTTTCACACCTGGAAAATGATACACTTACTATCACAATCATGCACACTTTTTCCTGCATTTCTCATGAAATTCTAGCCTGACTTGATTCTAGTCTGACTGCCACGCAGGAAACCCGGGATGGGTGATGAAAAGTCGGAATTTTTCCGGCTTTGTTCTCGCATAAAGCGCTCTAGGGCCCGCCCAGACTCAAATCAAATGGTATCCGGATGAGGGGGGTAAAGAAGGCCGCAGCGTGGTGCTGATCACATCACCTCCAAGATGATCGACATAGAAAATATGTGGGGCCCTACCCTGAATGTGCCTTCATGGCAGGGTGCTTTATGCACAGGGAACTTTAACTTTACCTGTACATATTGTATTCGTTTCTGTACCCCTGAGTAACATTCATTTTTTACATACGCATATACCAACCCTCTGCTATGTCAATGGCTGGAGGCCTTGTTTCCGGGCCCACCCGCACTGCCGGGTTTTGCGGCTTGTAGATCCGGCACTGCCCTTTATCAATTTCATGATCGTCGCGATTAGCCAAAAGTTGTAGAAAAGCGACGTAAAATAACCAAATCAATCAAGAAAGCAAGCACATGTAAGGAGTAAGAATAAATACTCGTAATTTAGAGGCAGAAGAAGAATTCGTGCACACTTGCTTGTTTCTGGACCACAAGAATGAAAGAAATAACACTGTTGGAAAACATTGCACGTTTATTGTTTATTAAGTAAACAAACGTAGTTGAATGCAATCTAGAACAAGTGTACTGTGATCCCAAATGATCCTCTTTCTGCAGTCACACTGCCCCTTCATTCAAGCCTATCTCCTCTAACGCATTCATTGGTCGAGCTCCTTCGCGTCATCACTTGCACAGAGACTTATTTCCGTACGCTGGCTGCAGAGATTCATGGGACAGAGTATAGAAACTTTTGGTTTTGTGAGTGTGTCGATATTTTAATGTCTCCTTTTCTGGCAACTAGTTCAATTCGTAAGCCAATCAACCACTCAAGAGACCTACTTCCCCACTAGGCCAAGTGCCTTAGCAAATCTAGCCATCAAGGGAAAGCAAAGATTACACTTTGCCATGGAGAAGCGCCTTTGTTTATTTAGTTCCGGGTTCGAATCCCGCCATGGGTGTACTTTGTGAGTGTCCCTTCATCAATTTCATCATATCATGACTCATCCGCATCTTCACGATTTGCAAAAAGTGGCAGAAATGTGAAGTAAAATAAAACAAATCGATCGATCATTACATTGGTATGGTGTTTATTAACTGATGTATAGTAGGGTGGGGCAGTCAAAAGGAAAGATTTTAAAAAATCACAAAAAATAGATAGAGCAAATATTAGTTATTTTTTAACATGAATGTACTGTACATGAGTGGAAATTACTAGTGTACCTGAAAAATGTTCATTTTTTGAATATGGTGTCAGTGAGATGGCGTCCTTTGTGTTGCACACATTGCTGTAAAGGCGTATTACAAAAACTATAATAGTTTTGCTGGAGATCGACACGCTCTCCGTGGAGAGTTTCGGTTACCCCCGCGTGTTCCTTGCTTCCAGCAAGATGGTGAAACTAGCCATACTGCCAGAGTGTCTATGGATGTGCTTAGACTCGCATTTCCTGGTCGTTTCATCAGCAGATTCGGCGATATTCGGTGGCCTGCCCGTTCACCCGACTTGGGGACTCCTCACTTTTTCTTTGGGGTTACCTCAAATCCAAAGAATTCGGCAAGAGATCCACAACATTCCGTTGGAGATTCTACGCAACGTCAGTAAAATGACGTCCTTGGTTCTGCACACATTGTCGGAGTCTCAGAGTAAATCCACCCATGACGTTGCGTAGCATCTCCAACGGAATGTTGTGGATCTCTTGCCGAACTCGCTCCTTCAAATCAAGAATTCTGCTAGATATTTTTTTTAGTTGAACACGTTCAACATAAGTTGTTCAAATTAAAATTTGTATAAAATTGATAAACTCAAAAAAACATAGCAACGTGTACATATTTAAGAAATCAATTTTGTAAACTATTAATTACTATTCACATCGAAAATTATTGTAAAATATGTAAATATGTAAGAGAGCACTTTGTAACCTTCGAAACAAGTTGTAAAAAAATGCGTCTACAGTAAGAACAATGGAATGAAAACATGCTGTGTAACTCGCTACGTACAGGAAAGCAATTTTTTTGTCTACCGATGCCAAGTTTCTAGATGCTTTGTCTGTACATGAAAGTGAAACGCAAATATGTAATCAGAAGGGGGAGGGGGAGGGAAACTTCAGCATCTTTCGATAAATAACAGTTCCCGTTTCTTTTTTTTTTCTTTTTATCTTCTGCCTCTCTTTCGACTTTGAGGTGATCGTAAGCACTAAGCATCTTATTGATTAGAAACTATGACATCACATGAGCTACAAATTTTCTTCATCACGCTTCAGAGATCGGAAACATATGAAAAAGGATCAAGATAGAGAAAATTACCGAAATATGTTGTTTTATGTAAAGTAAATTAGCAAATATGTAAAATATGTAATATTCCGGGAAATATGTAAAATAAAACTTATGCACAATCACGTCGGTTAAATAAGTCGTTGACATTTTCCTGTTTAAGCTATCTATCTATGTACAAAGGAATAGAATATGTAATTACATACAAATACGAGCTCTAGTGATGACGTAGACTCCCTCACAAAACTTGCTTGGCAACAATGAAATTAATATAAAATCATTATTGAAGTGCAATTTCAAGATCTGAACAGGAAAGGGCCAATTTTTGAAGCGCTTCATGTGCTGCCACCTAGTGACAACCAGAGAAACCCCACAAGCGTCAGTATTCTTTTCACTTACGCTTTATTAAGGTCCTGATAATTGTATATCTACGGAGAAAAGTGACAATGGAACTGCTGATGTTCTCTTTTGTGTTCGTAAATAAAACTCTTCACGTCCAACACATTTTTATTACTTATTTCGAGAACATTTGTGTTTTTTTCTCTTTGAGATATATGTTGACGTGACACCTACAAGCTAAACTAACAATATATTTCAGTTACATACAATTACATACAAAACATTTGCTTGTAACAAATGCATGAACTCACTCCGTGATATTCCTAAACCCGAAGATTTATTATGTTATGCCATTGCACCATTTCATAAATTCAAATAGGTTCAAGTCATAAGTTCAATAGAGTTAATATTGAATAGATTTCATAAAGCTTAATAAACTAATTTGTAGATTACATAACTTTATGATGTAAACGTGGATAAGCCAATTGTGAAATTATTCATTACAATGTACTAACCTTTATGTATGGAACTAATGGCGGTGTATTTAAAATTTTATGTTTCTGCTTTTGTTAATTTAAAGAAGATCTTATTTCAATTGGAATATTTCACAAAATTCAACTATGTATATTCAGATTATTTGCATGTAATAACACAAAATATATTGTTATGAAATAACTAAATACAGTAAAACCTCGTTAATCCGGACTAATGGGGGGGATAAGTTGACCGGTTTAACGAAAGTCCGGATTAACTGAATAACCAAAAAGAACAGTAGAAAGTGCATTAATACTCCTTATATACCAACAAAATGGTTATTATGGTGTATTTAAAGGGCATAGGCCTAAATACACTATTCAGTGCAGTACAAAGTCTGCGGGAAACAGAATTTCATCAGTGGTTGACTGCCTTTTCTTTGGGAAGTTCTCTTGTTGACTTCTAGCAACATTTAAAACCTTGCATTCTGCTATATTTTTGCCTTTTGTCTGTCCGGATTAAGCGAAGTCCGGCTTATCGGGGTCAGGATTAACGAGGTTTTACTGTGTAAGAATTCGAGGCTGATAGCATTAGTATAAATGTCCCGGTATTTTGAGGTGTTTTGAGTCTGATTTTATTTACCCTGTCTGGATTTTAGGCATATAAGTCGGGATTCTCGACTTCCTCCCAAAAGCTCACTGTCTGGATTCTAGACAGAGGTGTTGGGTTTCTCGACACCATGAGGTTTGTACTGTTTCCTCCAAAGTCTGGATTCTGTACTAAATTGTTCGGATGCTCGACACTATCATAAGTTCCTAACTTCAGACATTAAGCTTTATTCTACTTCCAAATTCCACCCACTTGATGTACCCAAGCTCCAGTCTTCGTGATCCTGTCATCTGGATGTATTGAACCCTTTGGAAAGAATAACCGCTGCAGTAAACTTTATCCAGTGGTTACTTTCTTCAAAACCTGCCTGAAGAGAGATTTCAGTGTAGGCCATTGGAGTCTACATGTTCCCTGCTACAGGACTGAGCGGAAATGCAGCAGGGAACGTAAGAATTCCCACAGCAATATCTGTTTTCTACCTGTCCCTATCGTGGGCAAGATCCACTCTTGAACATCATTATCAATTCCCTTCAGGCCTGTCTTAGTATTGTCATTCAATGCTCTTCAACTAGTAATGATAACTATTGAATTAATGTGTTCGTTTCATTATTTCATATGGATTTTACTAAGCAATGCGGAGTCAGTCACCTGTAGTCTCTTCCTGGCTTTCACACGTTTACATGTTTACGCCGCTGGTGACCAGGAAGAGCTTAGGTAATGTCTGACACTGCATTCCTGATTGTCAAGTTCCTGTCTCTCTGCGATTTGGAAGTTATTTTGTATTAATGTATTTCCATTATTTGTGGATTATTACGATTTTGCATGAACAAATATGAAAAAAAGACAAGGGGGGTTGGGGCTGAATAATTGCAGAATGCAATGTTGCAAATGAACCCTTGAATTAGGATGAATGAGACCCGATTTCCTATGAAACCAAAATAATTCATTTATAAGAATTTGTAGTTATACAGGGTGAGTCATAAGTCTTCATACAAAAGGTGAAAACGGTGACTAATGTTCATTTTTCCTTTTGAGGCAGGTGAACCAATAAAAAAGAGATGTCGCTAACGAAGGAAGAACGGATTGACATCATTATGTTGGCTGGAAGTGGTACCATCCGTCATGTAGCACGTACATTCAATGCAACCCACAGAACGCAGATAACCCATGACACTGTGGCGAAACTTATCAAGAAATTCAGAAGGACAGGTTCCGTCGCCGACGAAAGCAGGCCTGGAAGACCAAAGACAGCAACAGATGAAAGGAGGGTACCGCAGGTGCCACGGTGTCATGGGTTATTTGCGTTCTGTGGGTTGCATTGAATGCAGGTGCTACATGACGGGCGGTACCACTTCCAGCCAACAGAATGATGTCAATCCGTTCTTCCTTCGTTAGTGGCATCTCTTTTTTATTGGTCCACCTGCCTCAAAAGGAAAAATAAACATTAGTCACCGTTTTCACCATTTGTATGGAAACTTATCACTCACCCTGTACAAAGAAAATTTGTAACTTGAGTGAATAGTAAATTAGTGTATTCTGTTCAAAATTAAGGCTTCCACGTGGTAAATTTAAAAATAGCAATACTGTCAGGAAAAGGTGATAACGCCGTGCATGTACTTTCAGACAGTGAGCAATCACAAAATATAGTTTTTCGTGCAAAATAAATAGAAAGTTTGAATTTTGCATTATTTCCAGAATAACTCCGCGAAAGTGTCGCGGGCCATTTTTGCGGTCCACCTGAAACAACATTATGCCGGAATAGTATCGGCTGGTATCGGTAGATGAATTCCGACCGATACTTTCGGATAACACTGTAGGGGGTATACGGCATATGCCAACTTATACCCTCGACTACAGTCCTGTCTACAATTGTTCCAAACTATCCCTCACCAATGGAACTACAAGGGTGTTTCAAAAAGTAAGGTGAATTTTCGATTTATTGAAAAACGTGCATAGAAAAAGATATGAACCTGGTCAATGTCATGCAACCCTGCCTCTTCTGTCTTCACGAATCATCGCATCCACGTACACCAGAGGCGTCTCCTGAACGCATGCGGTGCATGCTGCGCATGCGTCAATTGTGGAAAAAAGGACAGCTTGCTCTGCGACGACATTAATGAGCATTTCTACATTCTAATTTCTTCGTATAGGAGAAGTATTTATTTTACACGAGAGCGCTCAACTAAGCTTATATTACATTTCTTGGATCTGAAGTGAAAGCATGCGTCAATTGTGGGAAAATAATTATTACTTTCATTCACTTCAGATCCAAGAAATGTAATATAAGCTTAGTTGAGCGCTCTTGTGTAAAATAAATACTTTTCCTATACAAAGAAATTAGAATGTAGGAGTGCTCATTAATGTCGTCGCAGAGCAAGCTGTCCTTTTCCCCACAATTGACGCATGCGCAGCATGCACCGCGTGCTTTCAGGAGACGCCTCTGACGTACACACATTGCTGTCGGTGGTGGACGTTGCTGGTCTGCCACTTCCGTCATCACCTGTCACACTACTCCTACCACTTGCAAATGAGTTACACCACACATACACTTGTTTCTGCGACATGACACTCTCTCCACAGACCTCCAACAATTCTCGATGAATTTCAGATGGTTTCTTTCCCTTGACCCATAAAAAACGAATAACACTGCGCACCTCCTCCTTGGAGTAATGTTCAAGTCGTTGCGCCATCTTTGAGTTGCTCTAGGTACCAGACGGGTTGACGTAGAAGGCTTTAATTGCCGTCAGACTTGCATCACCTTGGTATCTGACGCACACAAAAAATGTAATTAGCTACACAAAAAACTCTGGGTTTTACAGACAAATTCACCTTACTTTTTGATACCAGACCAGAAAAGGTGCACCAGAAAGTTTTAGGTCTACATAAAGAAGAAACTCATCTTGTGGGTATTCAGCAATTTGCCATGCATCTGTAATAATTTACAGGCTTACCTTTCTCGTTCTCCGCGCATCCGCTCCGTCAAACTGGAAAATGCCGGAGCTGTATTTTCGTCCGCGGCGTGGGAGTGGCTGAAAATCGAATCATCCGGTTTCCTTGACTGGAATCGCTTGGCGGAAACTTGTTCTGGGGGATTTATGAGGAGGAAGGACAAGGGTTCGTACATAAACAATGGAGAGGAAGGATGCTGGACTTACATCACCTAGCCCCTGTACCCGTTTGACTGTGGAACCACCTTCATTCTCTGGTAACACTGTTTTATATAAATATCGTATCAATCCCTAAGATTATATGTTTATTTTATTAAGTCTCTCTGAATGCTTCACGTTGACCAGGGCATTCACTTGTTTTTCTCAGTTGTCTCAGCCTCTGAGGCATGTAAACAATGTACAGTGTTGTGCTATGCAAACCTCCTGAGCTATCCAGGAAACAAGTAGTTTCTTCTGCCTATGGAGTCGGCGGTTTGCATAGTGGCAATTAAAAACACGATTCGGCATGGAGGAAGAGCTCCATGGCTTAGTGATATAGAGGGGAGACAAGCTGAGAGGGGACTGACTTTTGGATTGGAGTTGAGAAGGGAGAAGTGGTTAGGAGAGGAGTAGGGCAGAAGTGAGACGACGCTCTGGTCGACAAATTGAGAATCCAACAGAGGACTTCGTATATTCTATTCAGCCTAATTCATCAGATAGACAGGTAATTATCCTAACACCCAGCCATGATTCAGGTTCAAAGGTTCACAAAACCCAACGAGTGACCATTGTCTTTTCTGCAGTTTAGTTCCTTAATTTATTTGTACCTTTCGCATTGCTAAGCGTTAACTCGTCATGCCAATGACGAGTAGAAACTTGAACCACCATTCATAAATAACTATTAAATCTCAAAAGGATTAAAAATATATATTGGCATGACGAGTGCTCTCATCAGAGGATGAATGATGAGTAACTTACACCACCCATTGATTAATTGGTTAACATTCTAGGTACTCGTAAGATTCCACGAACTTTACGGTTCGTATGTATAAATAAAACTTTATTTCATTTTTCTGAAGGAAAAAGTTGATTCCCATTGCAAATTTTGCGCTGCTTTCAAATCTGTATTTAGATTTTCTCTGTCAGGGATAGTTTACGAGTAATAGTGATTTTAATTTTATCTAAAATTCTTGCAATTTTAAGGCGAATAGTGAGTGAACTCGTGGAATAATTTAATCATCCTTTCTCGAAACCTAGTATATTATGTTTGAAAGTTATAAATGTGATATGTGACACAATATTCGTACACAGAATTGTTATATAATACTTATTTTCAAAAAATATAATAATCTTTTGCAATTTATATTGCATATAACATTATATCCATGCTCTTTTTCCTTTGTCTGTTAGACATGCATCAAACTCTGGATTTGCTGAAGTTCTCTAATTTGAGGTCCCACAAAAGTACCTTTCTTTCCCTTTGCTGGTGAAAGACGAGGTAATTTGTTTGAAAGACACTTAAATCTTCTTCCAGTTGTGTCCTTAGCCTTAACAAATTGTCTCGTAAGGCCTAGCTTGGTGTGAAGAGGGGGTGCTGTATAATTTTTCCCCCCACTTGTCAATTTCGTTGAGACAAATTCTTTTTTGTGCAGTGGTTCTTCTGTCACGGGTATACCACTTGCAGATGAAGCAGGTATACTTTGTGTAGCCATGTTGCATTCCCAATATCATTGCAACTATCTTGAAGTCGCCAATTATCTTCAGCTTATGCTCATTATATTCCATGGATTTCTTATAATATCCCTGGACCTAAAGGAAATCGGTAAGGATGGAAAATATTGGATAGATATTGCCTAGGATAGGGACAGATGGAAGGCTTATGTTGCTTCAGATGTAGCTTAACACAAAAGCTGCAAACACAATGATTAGTATTTTGACAATAACTTGCAGGTACATCATGTAGCTTAGTAACAGGACTGCCAACATCTGAAACAGAAGCAGATGTTGCCAACTGCTCATCTGACAATTCCCTGCATTTATCACGATCAGCGAATCTGAGTAAAATGATACTCTTATTTCCATATAACTAAAAACCTGTCCCTGATAGCGAAATTCTAATTACGGATTTGAATTTCCCACACAAAATTCCTTCAGAAAAACTTATTTTCACATAAGAAATAAAATCTTTGTAGAACAGTAAATGGAAGTTCCATTAGAACGTCTTCGCTAAAAAGTAAAAATATTTTTTTTTAAAATAAAGATAATTCATTATTATTCTTTGTTCAAAGTAATGTGTGGTGCTTAGTGGTTTTGCAGAGCTGAGTAATTTAATCCAGTCAAAAATAATAATTATAAGTAGAGAACGAATGTTCTCCAAAATAGGCAGTCAAAAAGGCAATCAAATCTAGAAAATAGGCACTAAAATCTAGAAAAGAAGCCCTTAAATAGGCAATAAAATCTACAAAAAAACAAGCCCTTAAATAGGCACTAAAGAAACACATCGTTAAATCATGATTTATTTAACTAGGACAACACACCTGAGTAGACACGTGGATTTACATTTCAAATATAGAAACATAATCCAAAGAAAATAATACATGCTTGACATGCTGTTTACAGCACTATACTCTGTCCAAGCTAACTGTGGAGCAGGCAAACGAGAACAAGTCTCTACGCAAGTAGTGACGGCTCCACCAACGAACACGTGAAAGTGAATGGGAATGCGTGGAGGGGAGAAAGCGACTGCAGTTATCAGCCTTCCCAGCAGCGTGTACTGCTTCGCTCTGGCTACTGGATTTCCCTAGCTTCTCTGACGATATGCGCGGCCTTGCTCCATAGTTAGCTGGGACAGGGTATATATCACTGTCATAGGATAGTTATTGGCAGTCCATGACAACAAGATACGTCTTCAAATTTCGACTGAAAGTGATTGACACTTATAGAAGGGATGGGAGTGTTGATGGCGGAAGAACACAATCTTCCAGAAAGAAAGTTTTGGTTTGCCGGAAACATAAGGAAAATTTGAAGTTGAACGATACGAAGTGAAAGTATAACGCATTTATTGGCTACTGTACATTTCAATTGTATTAATGCAATGCTAGGTTAATTTATAAGATCAGGTAAATGGACAAAAATAGGCGAAACAAACTTTTGTGTACGAAACCATAATACCCTGATAAGATCCTATATTAAATATTAAGTCATTTTATAACATCTGTAACAATAAAGAATAGGCACTTTGCCTAACATCCGGTCTCTAGTTATAAGTTTCCAGTCAACATTATCCTATTGTTGTTAAGCTCTTCACGCAGTGGTCCACGATATTTAGCCACTGACGAAAGACTCGACTTACTTGTTTGTTTGTTTAAGTCAATTTTATGCACATAAAGGCTAATCGAGGCTGGACCTGTAGTTCAAAGTGGATCGAACACGGGACCCCTTGATTACAAGGCGACGAAGTGCGCCACCGCGGAGGCCATGAAGTAGTAATTTTAGATCTCGTTTCATTCCTCCTCCGTAACCGCAAACAAAAACTCCTCTTCTAATAAATTCCCCATGGCAACTGTTGCCAGGTCCAGGTTCATAATGCGTTCCCTGCTTATCTCGCAACGTTCCAGTGACTTCATTCTTATCTTTATACCTTAATGTAACTCCTAACAGCCCTTTTATTCCTTAATTTCCACCACTGGAATTCACTTGCCGTGAAATTAGAATTCTCAAACCTCTTTTCTCCCTCAATTATCTTTTCATTCCATCTACTTCTATGGAAAAACAGTCTAATCCTACCTGCCAATTTCATAAGCGTGGTCAGTCCTCGTAGTCAAGAGCCGTTCTATGTTATTTAATGGTTCCTTTACGTGGCTTTCGTCCTGCAGTCGAGTACGAAGGCCCATTGGTGCTTCTCTCCTGAAAAGAGTCGTTTTTTTAGTTTGTTTTTGTGTTCACTTTATGAACAGAAAGGTTGATCGGAAATAGACGTATAGTTTAAAGTTCAATCCGAACCGCTATGTACTTCCACCGTGCATCGAATTCAGGACACCTTGATTCTTGAAAAAAGAACTTAAGCTTTGCGACAGGTTAGGTTTACAGCAACTTTTCACATATATAGACTCAAGCGTGCGCGCAGAATGTACAGGGTGGCTCAAAAAGTCACTTAACACCCTCGGTACAAGGCCACTTCAGCGTGCAACATGGAAATGGTGATGACCAATCGTTGCCAGGCCAAGGAGGAACCACATTGATGCCACCCGCACGATCGGTAGCCATCTGGATGTCCGCCATCTTGATTTCAACTTCAAAATTTTAAATGGGAAGGGGGTGATATGATATATCAAATCAGGCTAGAATTTCCCGAGAAATGCAATGGTGAAGGTTTTTTATGTATCTTTAACCAGTAAAAAGTTATGACTGAATTCTTGTACCAATTTGCTTCTTTTCGAGGTGCTAGAAAAATGCCTTAAAATTTGTTTAGTGCATCGGTAATGCATCGAGATCAAAGTGATGTCTAGGGACAGACGTTAACATGTCATTGCACACGATTTTAATTGGATAAATCCACGAAGAACTGCGCATTATGAATGATTGTCGCGAACAATTTACAGTGTGACGCTTACATTGAATTAAGTCCTTCACAGTGACAAGGCTAATGTTAATGTTCATAAGGAAGTTCATAAACAGAATATTCGATGCTTTTTATCTGATAACTCATTTTCGACAGATCAAAGCTGAATGGTTAGTGCTGGTAAGTTTTATGGTGTGCCGTGGTGTGTGGAACAAGATTGGTTAGTCAATTTTCCATCAACGGAACCTTAAATGCTTAGGGCTACTTGGATTTGTTAAATGAACACGTTTTTTCATCCTTGCTTGTGGAAGAAGGTACTTTTTACAGAGTTTTTTTTTCAATAGGGAGGAACACCAGAACACTATGGGAACGTTGTTAAGCAGTTTTTGTCCAAAGTTAGTTATCAGATGACAAGGGTCGCATATTCTGTTTATGAACTTCCTTATGAACATAAACATTAGCCTTGTCACTGTGAAGGACTTTTAATTCAATGGAAGCGTCACACTGTAAATTGTTCTCGACAACCATTCATAATGCGCAGCTCTTCGTGGATGTATCCGATTAAAATCGTGTGCAATGGCATGCGAACTTCTCTCCCTAGACATCACTTTGATCTCGATGCATTACCGATGCGCTAAACAAATTCTAAGGCATTTTTCTAGCACCTCGAAAAGGAGCAAATTGGTACAAGAATTCAGTTATAACTTTTTTACTGGTTAAAGATACGTCGAAAAAACCTTCACCATTGCATTTCTCGTAAAATTCTAGCCTGATTTGATATATCATGTCACCGCCTTCCCGTTTAAAATTCTGATGTTGAATTCAAGATGGCGGACATCAAGATGGCTCCCGGCCCTGCGGGTGGCGTCAACGTGGTTCCCCCTTGGCCTGATAACGATTGGTCATCACCATTTCCATGTTGCGCGCTGCTGTGGCCTTGTACCGAGGGTGTTAAGTGATTTTTTGAGCCACCCTGTAGTTCAGCTACAATACTGCCGATTTTCTCACTGTCTGTGATATGAGCAGTTCGGCGGTTGAGGCAAGACTGGCACAGAACATTCTGAACGCCGTTCTCGCGCGGATTAATACATAAAACCTCTGCAAACATAACCTGTCGCGGGGCTTAGAAAGTTATTATGAAGTGAAAATGTGATATAATATAGCATTGATTGCTAAGGGTAGAAAAATCCTTAAATAAGCCCCTGAATGTTAGTGACCGTGCTTTTTGTTAGCACGCTGTGTTAATCGGACATTATCCACGGCAGAAGGAATAGTACACTCTGTCCCGGGAACGATCACAAGTCTCTGCGCAAGTAGTGACTCGAGAGAGCTCGACCAATAAACGCGTGAGAGGGGAAGTGAGTGAATGGAGGGGAAAACGCGACCAACAGCCGTTTCCAGGAGCGCAAACTACTTTGCGAAGAGATTACATAATCTCGTGCACTACTTTTTTCTGAAAGAAATACACTTGAGGCACAAGTAGTGTTGATGATGACAATCATCATAGTGAACATTTAGCCCAAAACTCTTCCTTCCATGCGAAACTGTGAAGATAAGGAACTGTAAAAGTTACTCGTCACTTAAAGAAAGTAACCGAGTTACACTTTAAGAAATTAACTAGTAAGTGTTACTTCTAAGGATCGTTCTGTCTGTTAGGAACAAGCATAAATGGCAACTCTAATATACAAATATGTGGTTGTAGTCAATGAGGAATATTTTATAAGTCAATGGAATATTACAAAACCTTTCCCGGAAGTGTACACTCGTTAACAATAAAAATGAGACACATAAATATGTTATGCGTGTTACCTAACTCTACGGTGAGGAGAGAACTTCAATGACAGTTTCTTACATCGCAGAATTAGTCAACTCACATAATGTATTTATGTGTCTTATCTTTATTGACGGTGACTGTACATTGGTGCCGGCATCTGGTGGACGGAGTGGACTGTAGCCAGTCGTGAAATTGTCTTATGCCAACCCAAATAAGCTAGCTGAGAAACTTTGAGATACATAGAAATACAAAGTGAAATAAAGTGATGGAGAAGATGAGGAGAAAACAGTAGAACCAGAGGAACATGGATGACAAGACAAGAGAAAGAAAAAAGGGGAGAAGATGAGGGGAGCGAAAGATGCAAAGGAAGAAAGGAATGCAAATGGCAAGCAGAGGAAGAAAGATGAAAATAGAGAAAATTGTAGACGGAAAGAGAGAGAGAAAAAGATAAAAAATGGAGGAGAAAAAAGGAAAGAGATTGAAAAAACTTAAAATGGGAGAGAGAGAGAGAAAGAAAGGTAGAAAAAGGCAGAAGAGAAACAATGAAGGAAGGAAGAAGAATAGAGAAGAATAAACAGACAATGAATGAGAGAGAGAGAAGGAAAAGTAAATAGACCGAGAAGAGAAACAAAGAAGGAAGGAAGAAAAATAGAGAAGAATAAACAGAAAATAAATTAGAGAGAAAGAGAGAAAATGAAAGGTAAAAGGACAGAGAAGAGAAACAAAGAAAGAAGAGAGAAGAATAGATAAGAATAAATAGAAAATGAAAGAGAGAGATAGAGAAGGAAAGGTTAAAAGACAGAGAAGAAAAACAAAGAATGAAGGAAGAACAATAGAGAAGAATAAACAGAAAATGAATGAGAGAGAGAAAGAAAGGTAAAAAGGCAGAGAAGAAAGACAGAGAAGGAAGGAAGAAGAATAGAGAAGAAGAAACAGAAAATGAATGAGAGAAACAAAGAAGGAAGGAAGAAAAATAGAGAAGAATAAACAGACAATGAATAAGAGAGAGAGAAAAAGGTAAATGGACAGAGAAGAGAAACAAAGAAAGAAGGAAGGAGGAAGAATAGAGATGAATAAACAGAAAATAAATGAGAGGGAGAGAGAGAGAGAGAGAGAGAGAGAGAGAGAGAGAGAATGAAAGGTAAAAATACAGAGAAGAAAAACAAAGAAGGAAGAAAGAAGAATAGATAAGAATAAATAGAAAATGAATGAGAGAGAGAGAGAGAGATAAAGGTAAGAAGACAGAAGAAAAACAAAGAAGGAAGGAAGAAGAATAGATAAGAATAAACAGAAAATGTGTGAGAGAGAAGGAAAGGTAAAAAGACAGAGAAGAAGAACAAAGAAGGAAGAAAGAAGAATAGAGATGAATAAACAGAAAATGAATGAGAGAGAGAGAGAGAAATAAAAGTGAAAGACAGAGAAGAAAGACAAAGAAGGAAGAAAAATAGCGTTGATTAACAGAGAATAAATGAGAGAGAGAGAATGGTGGAAGGAAGGAGATAGAGATACGCAGGAATAAAAGATAGAATGAGCCAAACGGAAGAAGACAAATGACAAGACAGAGAGAAAACGAGAAAGGAGGAAATAGAGAAGGGATGAAGAAACAAATTGAAAAACGAAGGAAGAAAGATTGATGGAAGGAAAGGTATACAGGAAAGCGAAGAAAGAAGGAAAGAGAAAGATAAACTGAGAATGAAATAGAGATAGCATGAGAGAGAGATACAGTGGAAGAGAGGTATAGGAAAGGAAAAACAGAGGAGAAAGGGAAGAGTCAGAAAGGAAGACTGGAAAGATGGAAAACAAAGGGAGAAAATAGCTAGAGAGGACAAAGCCACCAAGGCAGAGCGTACCTAAAAATACACCCCCCATCATTGAATTCGCCAGAACGCCACTGTACGGTTGGAAGAATATGATAGCTGCATCAGTCACCCTCCGTCGCTCGCAATGCTCCCAAAGTATCCGAAATGTGCCGAGATAAAAGCACACCCTTATTGTGAAACTCCTAAATCCCTGCGGGAAGCACTTCGGCACAATCCTCGCCATGATTCTACATAAGAAGTTGAGTAAGGGGGAAAGCCTCCTCTCCCCGATTCTCCACGCGCCAGCTGTTAAAGTAGATAGCTCTGTTCTAGCTGTACTCCATTGCATGGTAGTTCACGTATGACATCTCACGATACAGTGGCGGACACAGGAAGGTTCGTACTAGAGTACTGAATCGGACCACTTTCGCTCGCTTTGTTCGATTCATTGATTTGTTTTATTTTACTTCTCTTTTTGTGCCACTTTTGGCGATGATGGGGATGAGTGATGATATGATAAAATTGATGAATGGACACTAAGAAACAGCCAGGCCAGGATTCGAACCCGGGGCACCTTTCGTCGTAGAGCGATGTGCTAGCCACGGGGGCTGGTTCCGTACTCGTTAAAGTCTCTCACGCTCGATCGTGCTACGTTTACAATGGAATGTAATTTTAATGTGACAATAATCGTAAACATATCTGGCAGTTTCAGCCCACAATCATCTGTTTCATTTTCATGAATCATTGTATTGGTAAGGTAGACTAAACTGCATTTTAACTTGGATATAATGACTACGTTTACTTAAGTTTCAGTTTCACTGTGTCTTTCACCTTTCACATTTGAGAGCCCTCTACCGCAGACAAAATACCGATCGTTATTCGCTCGAGCGAAGCAGCTCTCGATTCCGTGCGCTATCTAGCGTCGTTCTTGCGAACTATTTGGTGCTCGAGCGAAATCGTCTCTCTGCAGCATTCTAGTTGCTACGGTGTAGCATTCCTTTTCTAATAAGTAAAAGCTGGGTCTAAGTATCACCACCCTATTACATAGCTCTACGATAGATTTGGCAACGCTACATCACATGCTCTGACATCACGGTAAGTAATATCGAGGCCTCCTATCCGAGCTATAGCCTGACAAGTTAAGTCCCGATATGCGCAGATCGCTGCGGAGCACTTCCTATTACGTCATCCTCCCCACCACTCTTCTACTCACTGGTCTGGCGTTGAGAGTACCAGTGGTGCCAACTCAGCAAAATTAAGCTAAAACAAATATGACAAACGATTTTCACTGTTTAGCGTGACGGTGCATGCAGGCTCCTATTATATCGGTGGTTCATTTTATTTAATCCGGCCTTTGAAAATGTGTGCGGTGCGCCGATCGTAAACTGTAGTATTACGCACGTGCGTTAAGGTTTATAACGAAGAGAAACTACAGGGCGAATGACTTCATTTTCTGAATGCGACATCGAGCAGTGGCCTGTTTAACACGCTTGCCTGTGTTCTTTTCTAAAGCATTGAAATGTTCATGCTCTTTACTCTTGGCTGCAAGATTCTTACTTTGAAAGAGATGGACTTATGTACGAGCTTGTAGATGAACTGAATTAGACTTGGTGAAGCCGATTCAGACACTGACACAGATTCATCGGTAGACACAGACTCGGATAATTGGGGAGTGAAACTGAAGAAGGAGAACTGGAAAGCATTTAGAAGGTGAGCTCAGTTCTATTGTTTATACATTTTTCATTTTTCTATCGTTTTATTTCATACGTTTCTTATGCTGGTAAGAAATATCCCTAATATAACTTAATTCATTTAAGGTTTAAAGGGAAAATATCAAAATGTATTTAGAATTTAGCGTAATCAATAGGTAGCGTAGGTCACGGGATACTAATTCATGCCTTTCACATTCAAATTTCATTGAAAATTCTCAGACGATTTCCGCTCCCTTCAGGTTGCAGCACTGCGAACGAACGTCGCCGCAGACAATGGAGTGGGGAAATGTGAAGTGAAGTGCGCAAACAATGGATTGAGCCGTCTTGTTTTTAAACTTGTCAAGTTATAGGGATGGCCAAACGGATCCAAAAGTTAAAGAGCTGGATCCGGATCCGAAAATTCCGGATCCGGATCCTGGTCTGAAAGTTTCGGATCTGGATCCGAATCCGAAAGTTCGGGATCTGGATCCGGATCCGAAAATTCCGGATCTGGATCCGGGTCCGAAAGTTCCGGATCCGGATCCGAGAGTTTCGTATCTCAATCCCATTATAATATTACCACACCTTAAAAAGGTATTATGATATTCGATTACAAAGAAATTTTTCGTTAGTCCTACAAGAATTTTTTTCAAGTGTTGTTCCTAAAATACTTTGCTACGCATCGGCTAACACACTCGTGCAAAAAAATAATCTTACTTGTTTAACATAAAATGTCAGATGTGGTTTTGTAAATGCCACTGAACGAATATGTATTCATTCGAATGTATTGGAAATGAAAACACACATAAATGTGAGACATTCCATTCCAGGATGAAACCTTTAACACATATAACAAGATAGAAATGTTATACAAAAATTATACAATTGTTCTACAGTTACAGTTTTACAAATTAAAATAAAACGTTATAATATATGTAGTGTTATATAATTACAAAGTGTAAGACTAACAAGGGAGGTTATCTAAGTGTCCCCCTCCGATTTCCATGAAACTTGGCAGGTGTATAGTGGGGCCCAAAGGAAGAAATACGTGTTTTTTTGTTTCAGCCAAAAAAAACTGTTTTAGGCGGCAAAACACCCTCAAATGTCAAGATGAGGACAAATTGACGTGGGGATCATCTGACCTCTGTGTCCCCCTCCGCTTTTCCATGAAATTTGGCAGGTGTATAGAGAGGGCCTATGCCCCCTGTTTCTTCCTATGCCATATTTACGTGGTTTCGGGGTCAGATCCCCACTTCAATTTCTCCTCATCTTGACATTTGAGGGGGGGCCTCTATACACCTGCCAAGTTTCATGGAAATCGGAGGGGGAGACTTAGACCTCCCTTGTAAGTGTATTAATTAATTACAAATCGCGCACGCGCGCACACACGCTATATTGATGAAGGAATTGGGAGCATAAAGTTAGAAACATTAATTTGCCTCAAACATCGCTCTGAAGCTCGCAAGTTGAACGCTCATTCACCCCACATTCCACCGGATGCAGAGCCGAGCAACAAGAACTTTCCACTTGGCTCTGCACAGTCAGCAAGGCAACGGCCCTCGCTAGCGGTGAGTGCACCTCCACTGTAAATTTCCATCTGCATCCAGGGATACCCCAGGTGCACAGTGGAGGTGCAAAGTCCACCAACCTATGACTCAAATCCAATGTATAAAACCGCTGGAGACAGTAAATCGATCTCTCACTTCGCTCCAATATCACCACCAAACTGATCGACGAGAAGAGGACGACGGCCTGCTGAGAGATCGCGACACTACGAGGCGGCAACAAGCGAGAAGTCCATAAGCAGTCCGGATTAAGCCAACCGAAGAATCTGCAAGAATAAAACAAGTCGCCGAATTGCCTGCCGTCTCTTATCGTCATCTTCGATCTCTCAAGCGGACACCTGTCACCGTCGCCGACGCCAGAAGCCGAGGGCCAGACCAACAGCAAGGGGTGAGTAGCGTTCAACAACACAGGCTCCCAACAATCCTTCATCAGCCTCCTTAAGGGTAGAGGTGGTTAGCCAAGTCAAACTTAAGACCTATTGTATTTATCTGAGCTACGTCCCGGCGTGACTCGATCCCGTACCTTACCCGACGTTACGCTACAATATATATGTGTGTGTGTATGTATTTATATTATATATATATATATATATATAATATATATATATATATATTAGCAGGTAAGAATATGTTATAAACACATTCTTACTTTCCACAGAAGCGCATGTGGAATGGCAAAACGGATCCGGATCCGAAAAATTTTTGGATCCGGATCCTTAGGATCCGGAACCAACCGGATCCGGATTTCGGATCCGGATCTGCCCATCCCTAGTCCGAGCCAGGGAAATCGCTCGCCCACTTGGTCTCGGGTAGCGAAGCTACACACACACGCAGGGGAAAAATTCTGCTTCAGTTAAGTATTTCAATTAATATTGTCTATGGCTATGCAACATATACAGGATGGTGAACACTCAATTTAGTTTCCAAGAAGTAAAGGTTATTTACTGGTTACTGATATAAACGTTAGTGATGTTAGAATTCTTTTTATTAGTAAGTAGTATTTACTTGATAATGCTTTGGGTGTAATAAATATGAAATTGAAAAGACACTTTTGCTTATAATTATTTGCTAGGGTCTATTGCTCTCACTACAGGTACGTACTTGTATGGCTCTAGGAAATGGGGGCCCAGTCAAACTATCCATTGCGTGGTACCATGTTCGCACGTAATTTGCTTCTTATATAGAGGCTAAATACGTGGGGATGTCATAAGTGTAATGAAAGAAAGCATAATCCTTCTTTACGATCATATATCCCCTGGCAATTTTCACGTGGCACGCTATTGAGCCTATGAGCTACAAAGTCGGATAAAGTTTAGTATTCTAAAATAGTCGATGTCTCTTGGAAAAGTTTATTTTAATACAGAGAGGCTTATCAAGACCGAACCTTTGTTTAAAATGGAATCTCTTGTAACTATACTCTGTTCCAGCTAACTGTAGAGCAGGCAAACGAAATCAAGTCTCTGCGCAAGTAGTGACGGAAGACGGCTCCACCAATGAACACGTGAGACGAACGGAATTGCGTGGAGTGGAGGGAACTGACTCCCTTCCCAGCAGCGTGTACTGCTTCGCTCTGGCCACTCGATTTCACTCGCTTCTGTGACGGTATGCTCAGCCTTGCTCCACAGTTAGCTGGGACAGGGTATACATTATCCCCGTCTGCGATCTAATAACACGAAAAGTATCCGTGCACAGATATGTAACACAAGGAAAGATAAGGATCAAAATTCATATCATCTCTGGCAAGTAAATCGTGGAGACAACTGCCTGCAGAAAGGGACATTTGGCCAAATTTAAACGACAAATTAATACATTAATCTATGAATACTGACACCGTGACTCATTTACCAAGGAAATAGAGAAGAAAGGTGAAGATGGCACAATGAACTGCAATGGGGGAATGAAGTTAAACAAAGAATGGAAGAAGGTGTTAGAAAGAGTGGAAAGGACAAGAGAGAAAGAGGAGAGAAGAAGGAAGAAGAATAGAGCGAGAGAAAAAGAGTCCAGCCACATTCACTTTCAGATGAAAGTACAGTTTACAAGGGAAAGTCACCTGCTAGAATGTTACAGAACAACTTTCTAATAGTCTAGAGGGGAGTATTTTGGTCTCGTATATATATCGTCCTGTTTTGTACCTTGTTACATTTGTACTTGGTATAGAGTCTCAAGAAGACCTTGCTAGAAGGTTGAAACGTTACGTTTAGTTTATGTTTTATAAGAAAATAAATTTCTGCCTTGGTCAGCATATTGAGTGTTTCATTTACCTCCTTCACATAGGCTGGTTGCAAAACTCTTTATGCTTACTTGACTTATTTACTTTTCTCGCTTATGTTTTTCAATTATATATATTCCTAATTTTCAATATTCTGTACATTTATAAACAATTAGCATAACTGTATAGCTTCACAAATTAATTCATGTAGGGCAAGAAAGCTGTTTTTTGTAGTTAGAGAATGAGTGTAAACTGTAAGCTTAAATTTAATCCTACTTCAAATAATAATAATAATAATAATATTAATAATCCACTAGCAATCTAACCTCAGACCCTTAGAGTACAAGGCAGCAGAGATTACCTCTATGCTACCGAAACTTCCCTCTAAAACTAACAGTAAGTATTCTATTAGCATAGAGTAATTCCTGGTTTTTAACCATTTTAATAAAAATGTAAGTTTCATGTCAGTTCTAACGAAAGGTACAGTATGCGCCAAAATATACAGTACTGAAATGAAAAGATGAACAAAAGTATAAGACGTTACAATATAGTGACTGATCTATATGCAACCCAAATAACAATCGTGCCTTTTGGGTTGCATAACTGTCAGGAAACCTAAGGTTAGGTTAGGTTACGACATGTGGACTGATTTGGGTTGCATATAGACCAGTCACCTTTTTCAAACAACATATGTCATGTATCAGAGCTTCAATCTTAGAAAAGAAAAATATAAAATGAATAGGTTTTCTTGACATCAAAATGGCTAGATAACGTTTGCAGCTGAAAAAAATATATAAACATTGAACTGTATTTTATTTGCACACGTCGGTTACTCGCTTGACAACACGAATCGTGTCGCGCAGGCGAGGGGCCATGGTGGGTCATGCCTCCCCCCCTCTCTCGAAGTATGAAATATTTAAATCTAAACCTGTAAAAAGCTACGAAAATAACTTCGACGATTTTTCAAATTCGTAAAAATATAAATTTTGTCTTTGCATAAATTAATGTGTTTTTTGTGTAATGTGTTGTCTGCAGTCTGCAATGTTGAGTAGTTTTATGTTTTGTAGCCGTTGATACAAGGCTACCAGACGTCCTGATTTACCGAGTTAGTCGGGACAGTGTATTCCTCTTCATCCCTGTCCCGACTTTTCACAAACTGCAATCGTAATGCGAAAATGTCTTCAATGGTTCAAGGAAATTTGAAAACATTGCTAATTTGCGGAGCGCAGAACTATTCGAATGCTTCGGAAAATTGAACGTAAACAATAAGCTGTACATTTGTCTGTAAGGGACAGTGTTGCTGATTGTTGTGTCAGGGGTGTGGAGTTATCGGTATGTCGGTTACTTTGGACCATAAATATTGCAACTCTAGAATTGTACGTGTCCATCATGATCGTAGCACAGCTGAAGTCTGCGCCATGTCCTCGAAGATGTTTTGCGGAGATATTCCGACGCCACGTCCTATGAACATAAGAGAGTTCATTAACTTTAAATCAAGTTTCATGTGTTTCATCAAGTTCGAACGATTGCAAATCCACAACAATTAAACATACTTTCCGACGCAAACCCAGGAGTACGCCCAGTTTGTGCCCACCCTGTAGAAGCATCGGTGTGCTGTGTACAACGCAGATGAGGATGTTCGTGTGGGCATCGTTCGTGCTGCAGTCTCATTACAAAATGCAAGTATTTGTACAACAGTATACCGCGTTTGTTAGAACCTGTCCCGTTTCCCGCGCTAGCGATCGCTCGACAGTTTCGGTGCCAATGAGAAACGAGGAAAAATCGTCTGCTGGGCAGCGAGGAGCGAATGGAAGCCAGAAGAGAGGCGCTTACGTAGACGCTGTTGCGACGTTGCACATTTTAATTGGCTGCCTGGCTTTGACTTTCCCCAGCACGGAGAAAAGCCAGCGACCAGCTAGCGCGGGAACCGGGACAGGTTGTAACAAACGCGGTATAATAGAGGGAAAGGCTTCTGTACCATGCCAAAGACAATGGTTTCAAGTCGTACTATCGCAGTGACATAAGACAGGGACCAGCTCCCAATACTGTGTACAATATCCTCGAAATTCAATCATTGTTGGGTCCACACATCCGCAAGCTGCTCCTCTTTTTGTATGTTTTAACTGGCTCTAATACCACACCCAGAATTTATCTGGCCTCCCGATGGCGTAGTCATAACGTCCGTCGCCTTGTATTTAGTGGGCTCAGGGTTCGATGCCTGGTGGAGGCATGGAGTGATTAGGATCTCACCTTAAATTCCATGTCCAGTACTGATTAGTGTATGTGTGTATAAAGCGGGCCTGAATCAAAAACTCGAAACCACATCTACAATGTGCTCAATTTGGAAATCCTCAGCATTAAACTGATGAACGTAACTGACCTCCGTTCAGCTACAAATTCATTTTGTTTCCATTCCTGTCAACATTCAGATATTGAAGCCGTTGGAGGAGAAGCAATGCTTCTGTTGTACGACTGCGAGTCGTCGCAATCCACAAACGAACTACGTCGTCGAATGTCAATTGAAAATATTAGCTGCAGGTATATCGTTTGTTACACCTGAGTGTTTGTCACCTACCGATTCGTCCACAAAGTACCTTAAATTTCGCACAAACTTTCAAATAAGAATCTGGAAGTATAGAGAATAGACGATCGAGGTAGAAGGAAGGGGTTGGTATGTAAAGAATAATTCCTGCTATGCTGTACACCCACTAAATCTAGATTTCCTCCTTAAGGTGGTTTGCTGTTCCTGCACGTCGAACCTTGATGATACTTCACGATGTGGATGCAAGCATAATCGATTGTCCTTTTCAACATCTCGTGGCGAGTGGTTGCAATAATAATATGATGACAGTTACTAGCGTACGCAGTACGCAAGGACAAACATTGAGGCCAATAGCACCTGCAGGGGGGCACAGAGGAGCAATTACCCCTTCGATTTCAAATTCATTTTGTAAAATTTTGTTGCTTGCTTCGCTTGCATTATCTGCTTTTCTCGTTTTCGTCAAGTTCAGAGCTGTAGCTAGGGTCGGCGGGAGTCGACCATGGGCGCCGAATGATCTAAATGAAAAAAGTTGTAAAACAGAGAATGCCATGGCGTCCAGTGAAATTATTTGCGCAATTGCAAAAATTGGATCTAAAAATTTTCTTGCTCGCTTCGCTCGTAATCTATTTGTTTTCTGTAATGTAATGTATTTAAATAATATGTGTTGTATATTTGTACTGAATAAGCTTTGAATACGTACACAATTTAATGTTAGCTTGTTGTCTATGTATTTTCTTATTTTATGTCGCTCCATGTTGCATATGTGTAAAAACATGTTGTACAGTGGGATCCACTAGTATTACCCGGCAAATTATCCACGACTATTTTCATGAACTTTTCTCTTATATCCTACGTGTTAAACGATGGATTTTTATGTATGCTGGTGCAGAAGTTGTCAACAGCTTGTTTTCAGTTTTCTTTTAATTCGTAAAGCTCTTATTGGGTCAAATAAAGTGCAAGAACATGGTGATGGACAATTTGTACGGTAATACTCATGGATCCCACTGTACATGAAAGTTACACATGTACCTTCGGAATGCATTTATCATTCATTCTCTGCCATCCAATAATACAGTTTGTGTGCTTGATTTCCATTATTAGCTAATGTGAAATTGACGGTGTTGAAGAAATATTTCAAAAGGTTTGTTCCAAACAAATACTTTAGCACAGACTACTACCCCCTTTTTATATGAGGATAATAACGTCTTTGATACTACTAGTACTACTATACTTTACTGGTGATAGTAGTAATAATAATAAAGCCATTATTATTGTTGTTATTATTATTGGTACGTTTATCCTGGTACTTGCCCCTCCCCACCCAGACAAAAAATTCGTAGTTGCCCCTCTGGTATTATATATTTCCCGCAAATTTTGTCCGACAAATATAATTTGAGTAATTAATTCGGCATAAACGGGGGAGGCAAATGTTATACCTTTTTCGGGGGAGTGCGTCATGAGCCTTGGGGGGGATGGGCACCCCTGTATTGACGTATGTACGTTCCAAAACGAAATAACTTGTTTTTTCCCTTGCGATACAATGTTGTTAACCATTCAAGGATGATGACAGAAAGTATGATAACACTGACAATAGTGATGAAATTCTTTTTAGTTTTTGTCCATAATTCAAATGAATGATTTTGAATATACAACTTTAATTATGAGTTGTTGTTCTTTTTTAAACTGAAAAGAGCACTGCTTCTTCGTTCAGGCTTAATGAATGATCCTTTTACTTGGCTCATAGGGGTGTTCCAAATTGATAAGTGTAGCCGCCTGTATGAATCGTTGTATTTAATTAATGCCTGTTAGAAACGTTTTAAACTAGTTTTGTTCATTCTCTATTAAACTTTCCTCGAAGAAAAACGTGAAACATAAAGAAATATGTGTAAAATGAAGATCGAAAAGTTGATGTCATCACTTGCTGAAGTAAATCGTGTCCTGACTGATGCAGGAAAAATATATGCTCGATGTGGTTCAATACAAAAATGCCTAGAAATTGAGAAAACAAACACGTTTAAGAAAGTTAGGTAAAAAATGAAATTTGATCATTATAGCTATGTGGCAATTCTTCTCCTGTTCACACCTAACCTTGATAAAAATGGAAACAGTTTCAATTACTGACAGTTGCCACATGAGCAAAAAAAGTCTCCCATTACCCAAAATGCTAGGTGAAAGAAGCCTAGTCACGAATCGAAGTTCTCTTGCGTACTATGTGGAAGTAATGTAGCACGTGACTGTTATTACTTGTTAATCTTACCATTAAACGTACTGCATCACATGTTTCATACATGCTGCAAATCAAATTTTCTTCCTTCGTATATACACCTTTTGTGCAGCATTAATTTAATTTTCGTCACTAGATGGCAGCATGTTACATTTGTACAATAAGCTTAACACACACTATTCATATAAAATATATATATATGTAGCTTTAGAGTATTAATACTTAGTATTTATAGTTACTATCACAGATCTCTTTTTTGTTGATATATTGAAAAAATATTTCTTTGAAGTACACTTATACTGACTTCTCATGTTGAGTTCCTCGACACATCTCTTGACGAGAGTAAATTGATATCAAAGAGTAAGTTTCATAAGTTTTGATGCAAATTAGGTTTAATTTTGTAGAGGTGAAAACTGGAACGCCACATTCACCTTATCAGACCTCCCACATGGCGCAGTGGTAGCGTCATTGCCTTGTAATAAAGGCGTCTCGGGTTCGATTAACGGGTGGAGGCACAAGTCGTTCAGATCCCACTATAAACTGTAGGTCCAGTTCCGATTAGCCTTACTGTGCATAAAGTGGCCTTAAAACAGCAAATCAAACCAAATTCAAACATTCACCTTATCACAAAAGAAAGGAAAGTGTAGCTAACATGCATGCTCTTCTATCGGAACAGGAAAAACGTGCAAGATATACATAACGGAGCTGAGCGTAAATATATATATATGTATTCTCTCTGAATCCGAAACAAGTCTGATCCCATGAGGAGAAGAGACAGTTCACACTGTTGATAGTTCGAGTAAAGAGGAACAAAGACAAATTGTTATGAAACGATCAAATGAATGCACGGAATGAAACTGGTTTTCCTCTTGCAATGCAGCAGCACTTTCTTCCTTTGCAATAAGGTGTCTTAAAATAGAAATACAGAGCTTCCACCGGGATCCAACCCGGGAATCCTTGACTAAAAGGCGACAACCCTAACTACCAGGCTGTCAGAGGATGCTCAATCAATTCAATTATATCTTGCTGAAAGAGAAGCGAATTAACTACACAGTAATATTTTTTTAAGTATCCCTACATAGCACAACATACCTTTCCCTTTTGTATGCTCACGTATGGGGATTGTCTTGGGAAGGCGAACAAAAGTGAGGAAACTCTTTATTCTTTCCTCTCGGCTATCCTCTCTAGTTTCCAGTTGGATAGGCTGATATTTCTCTTTCGTAATGTGTAAAGTGTAAATAATAGAAATAACCATGAACGAATGAATGAGATAAAATGTTGAGGTGACCATTTTGCATCCTTCAAAGTATGGAAGGAAAAACCCTCTTACCTAAAATCCTCACCCTAAAGTTAGAAACTGAATGTAAAGAGAGGATTGAGAAATGTTGAAAGTGTAAGTTTGTACAGGACGTACACAACACGTTAAAAAGATAAGGATTTTCTCAGAAATAGTGCAAGAAATTCGCTCTTCTCAAAAAGCTAAGAACATTACAAAAAGGACTGTCATCATTAGGGAAAGGATTTTAAAGTGCAACATTATGGTCTGGAAAGGGGAAAAAATAGTTCTGAAAATGCTTTCAAAAAGGTGCTGATAAAATGTCTTTATTCAGTTCTAGACCAGTTCTATTAACATTCCTTATTCAATACTGTAGCAAATAACATAATTAGTAATAATTACATAAAGTAACCAGTATTTAGGAAGTAAATGTGGCATTTACTGGGTTTCAAACAACTTGTTATACTGGATTACGATTTCTTTGTTTTCGTTGACGCTTTGAGCTCAGGTGATCCTTATATGTGAAGAAACTACATTATCTTGGGAACTATTGTGACTGCAATGATTATATTATACCACTTTATAGTTCTTGTTCTGCTCTACAAAATGAAACTGTAGAATTTTATGTAACTGCTCAAGAAGAGTGAAAATCATTTATTATTCTGTCCAATTTTTAAACAAAACATGAAAGAAGAGGAATTAAAAAGGTGCTGAAGCATCAAGGAGGGGGTAAAAGAAGGATACATGTGCTAATCTCACGAAAAGGTGCAACAAAGTGTGTTCATTTTACTTGATTTCGTGTCCTAAAATACATATCTCAGACGATCGGTATGAAAACGGCTATATTTATATAAGTCTGTAACAAAATAACTGCACCACTTAACACAATGGAACGCAAACTGTGTTTTATGTGATATGTAGACAATTATACCGCTCGTATTTTACTTTAGATTATCCTGGGCCATGTTTTATACGTCTATATATGAAAAACCAGCTGATTTCAGGGCCATAATCTTGCCTTGTTTGCGTGGTGAAGTGTCACTTAGGATTTTCCCCATGCCTGTACACTGGTCACAGTTACTGCACTTTAGTAATTGAGAATAGTGCAGACCAAGGTCCGTTGACTTGCCGCCTGCTTTGGAAGGTCTGTTCATAACGACCCTTTTGAGCAAGCCTAGGTGGTTGTAAAACTGTGACGTCATAGTAATGACAGATCGCTGGGGAAAGTTTGGTATCCGCTAGTTTCAGCAAGGGAAACTTGTTTCTCTGTTCTTTCCTTGCGCTTGTATTCGTGTATTTCCAGTAATTTTTTTTATGCGTTTCATATTGTAGTGTCTGGGTGACAATAAATAATGTCTCACTGTGCTGCAAGCGCATAAATATATATAAAAAAACGAAAAATTCCCATATTGTTTACCGCATAGTTTCGTCCGATGAGAAGTTCCGAGCAAATGCTATTGAAAGACAAATTTCAGGTTGCTAAATTTCTTTTTATACCAGTGTGTTACGAATGTGATTCATAATCCCAATTAGTAGGAATTAGAGCAAAGAAGAACCTGAAGAAAGGCGCCGTTCCTACAATGATATTTCCAGTTACACTAGCTTAGTGACGATAACAGTGTTCTTGCAAGTTCTTGTAAAGTTGCCAAATGCAGACTTTTTCTTTTTACGGAGTATATGATCTGACTACCATTCTGGAGACTAGGATTCGATCCCTGGTGGGAGAACCGGGATTTTTTGCACATGTTCAAGCGGCTCTGGCGCCCAGCCAGCATCGTATGAAGTGGGTACTTGGAGGAAACTCTGGGAGATAAAAGCGATACTTAAAGTGCAGCACATTGAGAGCTTTCTTTATAAATTTGACCTGAAAAATGGAAAGTGGTTATATATAAACCTCTATCCCCGAAATTCAGATAGCAAAATTTCCGAATCGAGATTTTAGATTTTTCGGAATCTGAATATTTTTTGGCCATCCTTAGTGTGAAAGCAAGATTGCCAGGAAAAATGTTCTGAGTAAGTGTGTCTGTCAGATGGAGAACAAGAATCTTGATTATTCCTATGATTCGTCTGTTCAATACAGACACGTATCTAGAAATATGTTTCGGTGGGTTCCAAACCAAGTGTCTCAGGAATAATAATAATAATGTTTTAATTAAAATAAATATATCAAAGCAAATTTATACTAATTACAATACATAAATTAATATTATATTATTATTATACGAATAGATAAAAAGACTGTATAAGACTAGAGGTATAAGGGCGCATATTCATTACGTACCTTAACTGTATTTAAGATCGGAATAATTTACATAAATGCAAGTACCCTGGAAATGAAATTAATGTCAAATAGATGAATAATTGAATATTTATCGAATAACAAAAATGATGTTACATGTAGTTGGAGAAAAGTAAGTTTCTGTGTATTTTATGCATCTTATTTTGAGTAATAATGTACATAAATTTTCCTTGTAATGTAATTCAATGCCGTATGATCCCAATATAATCCTTGCCTTCTAAAACGTTCAAAGGGAATTAATAACCATCGATTATGCAACAAATGCTAATATTTTAATTGCTTAATTTTCGTACTTGATAAGTCTTTCGGGGGGGTCCGGACCCCCTGGGCCCCCCTAAATACGTCCTTCGTTCAATACAAAACGAAAAAATCGTAAATACAAAACAACAGAAAGTACTATGTGTATTGTCAAGGAAGAACATTATTTTTTTTCCGAATTCTATATTTGAACCGCAGGATCCAAAAATTAAAAGGAAAAATACCATCAAACAAAAACAATGGATCCAGTGCTGCTCTTTTTCTAATTCTTTCCAGCACTAACCGTTAGTAAATTTGTGATTTTGCTTACTTATAATTTTTTCTATGCACCATCACATTCATGTATTCTGTGTAAGTTGTGTTGCGATGCTCTTCAATATATGTTTTTCTCTTAAAAACAAGAGCGTTGAATGCTTTACAGTCTTGGAAATAGCAGACACTCGAAGTCTCATCCTGATGACGTCACAGAGACCCTGCCTGGGCTTTAAACATGGGCTGTAAACATGGGGGCTGAAAAGAAGGCTAGTTATGACGAGACCTTCAAGAGCGGGGGAAACTAGCGGTCTACGGATCTTGGTCCAGACTACTCTCAGACACGCCTGGAACACACTTTACTAATCTAGCGATAGAGTGAAATCCATTTCACAGATTTTCCACCCACTATTCACATGATTTCCACCAGTAAACACGGCTGCACGTCAGGAACAGGCGGCAGCCATTTGCACACAGACGTCAGAGACACCTGTTGGCAGAGAGTGGAATGAAAGACAGCAGTGCAAAATAACAAAAAAAGAATCAAGATGCACCAAGGAACAATCCCAGGTGAAATTGCTCATTTTTTTTTTTGCACATTATTAAATGCCAATTTTCACATTTCAATATTCCTCTCATTTTCAGCGTTGTTGCATTGTTGAAACAAGGCAATAATTAAGCACCAGGTTCAATTGACAAATAAATCTACATTTGCAATGTTTTTCTTAAACAACCAGAATTGACCTCTTAAATTATAATGTAAATAATTATTTATCTTAATTGGATTAAAATTAATCCAGAACGGAATATTTATTTTGAAGCAATATTAAATCTGATACTTTTATATACAGTACAATGTCCTAGGTTTGATTTCACGGATGTTTCCTACGTGGTGAAATAATTGAAGTCTTATCTATATATCAGTCAATCAATGAGTTCTGGGTGTGACAATCACACACTTCAAATCTAAATATTTTGTAAACGAAGACATTGAGCTCATCCATATCATAGTTATAATATTCAGAATGATGATATTGTTACTGTACTGAAGAGTGATCTCTGTGAACAACGTTGTTTTTGTGAATTTTTACAACTTTTTTATTCATCGTAACTTTTTGGGTGAAATGTAGATTGTAACCTTTCATCTCACTTGTTTATTGTAGAGAACACATTTTTATTTTTACTGTTACTAATTTTTATAAAAGTTCCGGGTGTGACCTATGTGAATACCTCATCTGTTAAACCTGTTAACTCAACAATATCAAAGGGGAAAACAACCTCTCCCAACTCCTAAATATCAATAACAACCAACTTTATTTCTGAAAATTACAAATTTATTGAGCACTGCTTGTATACACTCAAGGCTTGATGTAAAAAGACAACCTTTATCACCCTTTTGCATTACTCTTTGATCTTAATCTGTACTTTTAAACCATTCAAGGAAATGTAAATTATTCCACTCTGTAGACAAGGAATTGTGCATTACATGAATAATTATAATCTTCAATGCTTCCACTTCTTGATCTTGTTACATTGACATAATTTATTCATGGACTGAATCTCTCAGTGCGTACTTTAAGTTGAAACAATGACATTAATTTATTAGGACAGATATTTAGTACTACGGTATGCTCCAAAATATACAGTACTGAAACTCGCGCATCTCGAACACGTGGTTGCGTTTGTCGACGGGGCATAGCTCCAGCTGCACGTATTCGCAGTAGTGAAAAGGAAGTTGTGTTGTGCAGTTGTTGTTGGAAATGGGTCTCTCGACGGAAGGAAAAAGTATTCATAGTTGAGCATTATTTCCGCTCATACGGAAACGGTCGTGAAGGTGGACCGAGTTTGAAAAAGGTGACTGGTCTATATGCAACCCAAATGACAATCGTCCACTCAACATGCCCTAACCTAACCTAACCTAACCTTAGGTTTCCTGACAGTTATGCAACCCAGAAGGCACGATTGTTATTTGGGTTGCATATAGACCAGTCACTATATTGTAACATTTGTACATCTTTTCATTTCAGTACTGTATATTTTGGCGCATACTGTAGAATGGATAAGACTAAATGAAAGTTCGGAATTTTTGTAAATTAAAGTTCGTCAATGATTAAAAGAAACGTTTAACAAAAGGTCTTGTCTCAACGCAATAGTAGTGACATTGTGGATTTGTGCTAAAGGGTACGCAGGTTGTATTCTCGGTGAAGGCACATTGTACAGTCGTTAGGAACCCACTATCAGCGGTTGGTCGAGTTCCAATTAGCCTTTCTGTGCATAATGTAAGTTTGAAATAAACTTTGACCAACAACAACTCGAAATATTGATAGCTTATTTCTTCCAATCGCCAAAGGGATATTAAATCGTTTTACGAACACAGAAATAATTATTTCTATTTGCGGTTATTTTACGTCGCTTTTCTATCTCTTTGGTTAATCGCGACGGTGAGGATGACGAACTGATGAAAATATGATTGAACAAACGCAATGATAATAAGGATGGAACCTGGGACCTCTTCATATAACTAGACACTCAGCACTCCACCACGGAAACCGATGTATAAAAAGCAATTGCTTATTCAGCTTACTGAAAGTTTGCACAAATTAATTGAATTCCACCCTTCATTTAATTAATTACCTCTCACTTATGTATGGACGGATATGAGAAATGGACATAGGAGGGGTACAAAACGGAACGAGACTTATGCAAATTAGTATTAATATTTTTGGTCATCCACTCTCCAGGGTACAGGGTAAAGTTCGCACTTTGAACCAGTCACTTCGAATATGCAAGTTTGTGGGTCCCAAATGATAAGCCATTAGGACTCTGCATCTGTTGGTACACTTGTAGCAAGCAATGCATCCATATTCACCACATGTCTGCTTTGACTGTTGAATATTCGCTCCCAGAGAATTCACGCCGTATAACTTCTACCCCATTTCATTTCCCAATGGGAATGCTGCAACTATATGAACTTCAGTCTAGTCTTTGCCACATACAAGCTACAGAAAGCAGACATCTTAAATACAAACATCAGCTAAAGGGATAAATTGTAAGAGGCTTGGAGCCTATCGTAACAGATGTCTTCCATAGGGTTCAGACTACAGTGTTGTTCAGGAAGAGCATTTCGCTCGAGCGCCAAATAGTTCGCACGGGCGACGCTAGATAGCGTCCGGAATTCAGAGCTGCTACACTCAAGCATATAACGCTCGAACAGACAAGACGAACGGAATGCACTCGAAGCCCAGTAGTACAGTCATGGACACTTATGCGTTGTAACGATTCCATTGAAAGTTAATGGAATTGTTATAACCCAGAAGTGTCTGTGACTGTACAAGTATAGCCGTAATTTGTCTGTGTTAGTGGCCCTCAAATATGGATCGGGAAGCGAAAGACGTTGTCAAATTGAAACTTGTGAAAATTTTGAAATTGAACGTAGTCATTATTTCAATGTTAAAATGTAATTTAGTCTGCTTTACTAATACACAGTTATATATGAAAATGAAATAGATGATTGTGGGCTGAAACTACCAATGAGGATATTTTACATATGTGTGCACGATTACACTGATGAACAAATTTAAACTTTTTTTTTCTCCTTTGAACGAAAATAGGTGATTATTTATAATTCGACCCCGCTGAATCCAAATCTGAAAGTAGAAATGCTGTATCACCTATCGTTTTCTCTGGATTTTCATATTTTGTTTTTAATTCCCTTTGTAATAATACATCGAAATTTGAAATTATTTTTGTTTGTTTGCTCATGAAATAAGATTTAAATATTGAAGTGAATAACTATGAAATATAAAAAAATTAAAAATACATATATAGGAACGATTTTGACTGTTCAATTAAGAAATTTCATGCAAAAAAAGGAAAAAAAAACATTTTTACTCACATTTTCAAAATTTCTTTCTTGAACTCTGTCGTTTGTAACTGCCACCAGAAACCTCTTCCTTGAGGTTCCAACAGTAGTCTGCTAACATGTTCTGTACCGATTTTCCTGCATATCGTTTCTCCATGACAGAAATATCCTGGTGAAATATCTCGCCGCATTCGTCACTAACCGCGCCCAAGTTAGGGGGGAAAAAGTCCAAGTGCGAGTATAAAAAGTGAATTTTCAAGGACACATTGCACCCCATGCGCTGATAACACTTCAACAAGTTCTTAACAAGTTACTTGTAGTTGTCAGATTTCACATTTCCAAGAAAATTACAGCATACTTGTCTGAAAGCTAACCATGCGCATTTCTCTTTTACTGCTAGCAATTCCACAAAGTTATCATGAATGATCTCACGGATTTGCGGCCCAATAAATATGCCTTCTTTTAACTTACTATCACTGAGTTTATGAATTTTTTTTCTCAAGTACCCAAAACCCTCACCGTGTTTATCCAAAGCCTTAACAAAATTTTTCATCAGCCCTAAATTTATATGCAACGGTGGTAACAAAATCTTGTCTTTCTCAAGTAGAGGGTGATGCGTAACACTCTTCTCTCCAGGAATTAAGTTTTTCCGTATGGGCCAATCCACAATGTTGTAATGTTTATCTTTTGTCCGGCTGTCCCATTTGCAAAGAAAGCAACAACATTTTGTAAACCCAGACTGCATGCCTAACAGTATACCAATCATTTTGAGGTCTCCGCATATCTGCCAACCATATTTTTCATAATATATCACTTTTAATATTGTTTCCATATTTTCATATGTTTCCTTCATGCCTACTCGCGAAGTTATCGGAAAGGATGTTAAGACTCGACTAACCCACAAAAGAACAAATTTTATCAGAGAAACAGGAAATTACTCTACTACCAGATGTTTTCTCCACGAAATATTAAGTGCCAGTCATAAACACACAAGGTTACTAAAAGGTTCTTATCCATTTGCTAGGAACCAAACGTTAAGCCATATGCGGAGCAGGGTACGGAGACCTGAAACCATAAAACTATAAAATGTGGGTGTTCTGCAAAAACTTTAGGTGATACAGGAAAACGGATGAGATATTCGTTATCAGCACATCTGAATACATAAAGATCACTTAGTTTTATTTAAAGGAGTATTTCATTGTTTATCAGTGTTATTTGTCACATTAAAATGATATAACTTTTTATACTCTTGAGCATAGCAGTGTTTCGTACCCAATGGGACCAATGCATGCAAACGGTTTGCCGAGGTGGAATAGAGATGGCAGCACAAGGTGTGCAAGATTGAAGATTAACACGAGTTACGCGAATGGCAGTGTAAATAAGCGCAAAGTAATTTCATAAGATGAACAACAATAGAATCCATTAATAAATTAAATTGGTGCTCATATGTAAATATACTGGAAAACTAAAGAAGTGAAAACACTGATCCAAATTCCTGTCTTTTGACATCTCCAATCTGTTAGCTTCATTTACCATCCCCTTGCTGGCGGCGTGTTCCAGTCGCGAACCACATTACCTTTGGTTGCGCGTTTCAGTCCTTTATGACTTGACAAGTTTAAAAACAAGACGCTTCAAATAGCTGTTGCGCACCTCACACCACATTTCCCCACTCCATTCTCCGAAGCGACGTTGGTTCGCAGTGTTGCAACCTGTAGGGAGCGGAATGGTCTGAGGATTTTCAACTAAATTTGTATTCGCGTTTTCCTGGGCTGTTTTCTACCTGTCGGAGGACAGAACTTCAGCACACCTTTCGCCATCGACTCTTTTCCTTCTTTTAAAACTTGAATTCCCCGATGGCGCAGTGGTAGCGTCGTCGCCTTGTAATCAAGGGATCCCAGGTTCGATTCCCGGTGGAGGCACATAGTGGTTCGGATCCCACTTTAAACTGTAGGTTCAGTCCCGATTAGCCTTACTGTGTATAAAGTGGACTTTAAAAAACAAATCAATCCAATCCAATACTTTTAAAACTTGAGACACCATCCATTTAGATACTCCCGTGGCGGGGCTTGTGGACTCGACAACATTATACGTAAGTTTGTGTAACTCCTTCTGATTTCGCAAATATGTTGCAACATTGTCCTCTAAGGGGCTTTCCAGATCAGATTGTGGATTTCGTTGAACCCGGCATGATTTGATTTTTGCATTTCAGAAATATGCAGCCAAGAGTAAAGAGCAAGAACATTTCAGTGCTTTATAGAAGAACACAGGCAAGCGTGTTATCAGATTACCTTCTCGTAGTGATTGTACGATAAACAAAATAACCCCCACCCACTCGGCTTTAAAAAAACAACAGGCCACTGCTCGATGTCGCATTCAGGAAATGAAGTCATTCACCCAGTAGTTTCTCTTCCTTATAAACGTTAACGCGCATGCGTAATACTACAGTTTACGATCCGCGCACCGCACGCATTTTCAAAGACCGGATTAAATCATATGAACCACTGATAAACTGATATGAGCCGGCACCGACAATCTACACAGTAAAAATCGTTTGTCATATTTGTTTTAGCTTCATTTTGCTGAGTTGGCACCACTCGTAGTCTCAAGGCCAGACCAGTACGTAGAAGAGTGGTGGGGAGGATGACGTAATAGGAAGTGCTCCGCAGCGATCTGCTCATATCGGGACTTAACTTGTCAGGCTATAGCACCAAGTATACACTTTGTTGTACTTATTTAGAGTTGGCGCGTTCCAGTTGTTGCCACAAGGGAGGAGAGTAAGATTATGCCCAAAACACAAGGGAAAAGAGCCGGAAAAAGGATAAAAGAATTCCTCAGTCGTCGAAGAGCAGAAATAGGCGGCGTAGATATCAACCCTCATCCTCGAAATCGTAACCCTTTAAGAATTGTGAATGAAGAAAAAGTGATGTATTATACCAGCTTGTGAAATTAGAACTTAGTGAAGAGAGGAAACCTAAATATGAAAATACCAGATGAATTGGAATAAAGGATCCACGTTCCAGGGAATACGTAAGAGTCCAGAAGGAAGTCCAGATCCAGATTACCCACAGAGAAGGAAGTCCAGAAGAAAGCATATACGAAAGAAGATTATACACAATAGAAAGAAGAAATAAATTCATGAAGCATATAAATTGAATGTAAATATGAATCAGAGAAATACGTATCTCATTATGTAAATATATAAATCCATGTATCCTTGTTGAGATAATATAATCGGTAAAACGTCTCCATTGGAAGGCATCCTGTCTGGTTTCGTTTTCAAAAAAGAACCCTATCCTGAAGATATATTAGCCGTGGTTTAATATTAAGATTTATGTACCTTTACACAAATAGAGGTAGCAGCCCGCTCGAGGGTGGAAGACTCGAAGAGTACGAGCGAGCGAAAGTACTCTAGTTCAGACATTTTGAACGCACTGTGAGGGTGTTTGACTGGCTGGAATCCTCCTTTTAGACTTTATTTTCTTGAAGATTATAGGGCAATATAGTTCATTCAAACGATTTTCCTATTCATAATTCAAAAAGTGCTGGGCCCGCCTGAGTTCATTGTTACTATTCCATCTCGGTGTCTAGATTGAGAGACTACAATGTAACCCTTAAATTTTCGGGTTCTAAATTACAAATAGGTCATGTGTTTCATTGCATTTGTGTCATGTACTTCATCTGCTTCGTACTACGTCATCTTTACAAGTAACCTAAACCGTTGCATTTTGAACAAATATCGATCAACAGTGTAGCTACACACAGTGTGTCATACAGTATTAGTGAAAAATACGAAGTTTCTCATCAAAGAAGTGCGGTACAAACGAGGAAGGATACGCGAGAATTGAACTTAGTGCATCGCCAAATCATAGCACAGCTCTCACCCAGTGTCCAATGAAATACAGTGAAAGGAAGAGAGGGCATCACAATAACAACAGTAACTTTGGCCGGAAACTGCAGTACATGCGGTGTAAGCCATTAAAAGAAAAGAGCAGACTATCTAGTGGAGACCTCTAGCGGTGCTTTCAAGGTGAATTTCAAAATGCAGGCAGCTTTTATCAGAGGATAGCTAATTTCAATAGAATGAGGCCTTGGTTTACAAAAGTTCAAGGTTCACGGAATGTGATAGTATTACTAAATCGTATTAGGTCAGGACATACAACTACTAAAAGTCATTTACAAAAGATCCGGATTCTACAAAACCCAAACTGTACATGTGGCAACAAGGAAGATATACACCATATCCTATTTGAGTGTAATAGATACGCACAAGAAAGAGAGAGATTCTATAAAACTCTTATAAACTGTGAAATTCCTTTTCCTCATTGTTTGGAATCTTTGATTTGTGAACCTAACCTTACAGTGGGATATATATTGTTATCTTTTTTTAGAAAATGTGGCTTAAGTATTTAATAGAAAAAAATTGTTCATAGCATCTTTTAATAATAATGTACTAAAAAATGTAAGTTTATGTAAAGTACATATATAGTTATGGGAAAAACTGCTTAGCGGTAATCCCAAGTAAAATGTAAATAAAAAAATAATAGCGGTGCTTTCGGGACAAGCTTGTACTCATCGCTAAACCTGGGTCGAAGCCATGGTGAGAAGGACAAGGATGAGCAGCCATTAGTGTCTTCAATAGTGAAGGAAACAAGTCGTTAACTTATTGATTATCCAGAACATGTGTAAGTGTTGAAGCTCCATTGAAATGGGGTGATGGAATAAGCGTGAACCGGACTAAGCGTGAAAGGGCACAACTGCGAGATATAACATAGGGTTAAACGCGAAAGGAATAAGTGACGAAATAAGCGCGAAACCAAACTTGAACACCGCAATAAGATCGAGAGGATCAACCGCGAAACAGATTAATCGCGATAGGAATTACAGCAGAACGGACTTAAGCGCGAACGGAACAAGAACAATGGAATAAGAGCGAAAAGATTAAGCGCGAACGGAACAAGGACAATGGAATAAGAGCGAAAAGATTAAGCACGAACGGAACAAGGACAATGGAATCAGAGCGAAAAGATTAAGCGCGAACGGAACAAGAACAATGGAATCAGAGCGAAAAGATTAAGCGCGAACGGAACAAGAACAATGGAATCAGAGCGAAAGGGTTAAGCGCGAACGGAATAATCGCGAAAGAATAAACGCAAGACGGATTAACAGCGAAAATTGAACTTTCGCGCTTAATCCCTTTCGCAGTTGTTCTGGCGACCCATTGGAATGTTAACATGTAGTACGACTTTCGCTTCCGGTGTCCCAATGGGCCATAGCCCTTAAGATAACCTGTAGACTTCTAACCGGAAATTTCGTGCATCGGTTCCGCACGTTTCCCTGTAGTAAGCCTTACACCATTTGATTTCAATAGAAGCAGACGACAGAAGTTCTGATGCAGGATTTTTCCGTGTTTCACCGCGTTTCAGTGCGCGATGACCTTAAGAGACGTCAGACAAAAAATCCCAGTAAAATGCTTTCATCGGCCATAACGTAAAGTTTCCTTCAGGCGAAGTCAAATCCAGTTTACCAGAATCTCGTAGTTGTCGAATTGGTCGTCTTTCTTGCCCGAGTTTGCGATGCGGAACTTCAAATCCTGACAGTTGCTGATGGCCAAATGACAGAAGATCTTTCGTAGGTCACGAGGGACTACTGAAGCTGAGGAACCTTCCTACATTGACCATTACCATTGAGGATTTCGAAGGACGTCTGGCTGAGACAAGATTGAGTCAACGTAAACTGATTGTTGAAGGTTTTTTTTTCAAGATTAAGGCTATCGTGGCGATTTTGTTTAAATGTAAGTTTCAGCAACTTTGATGCCCTGCCTTCGAGTCATGGAATTCTTGATGAACCACTTCTTTCACGCAACTGTTGTGTTACTATGAAATTTTCCCCTATGATGCATCGCCAGGTTATTAAGCAATATGTACGTAAGCGAATGTCTAATATACGCATCGCATGACAGTCAGATACACAAAGGTGTAGACCCGATCTATTTTTTTCTACATTTAGATGGAGTACTTAATTAATTGATAGTACGGGTATGTGAAGCTACATTTAGTTGCATATTTTTATGGATCAAGACACGGTATTTTGTGGATATATTTTTTATTGTGATATTTCTCTTCGTCGAGCTGGAAAGGTCGATATTTAAAACTAGAACAGAGTGCCTCGAGTTTCGTCCAAACTGTCTGTAGTGATTTTTTTTTAAAAAAAAGAAAATTCTCTAAACTCAGTGCACCAATCACACATTATATTGAATAATCCTTCCGAATCGTTGAATTTTGAAATCCATATTTAAATTTTGAAATTGGTTATTAACTGATTGTGTCATATTTGTTATAACGACAGACAATATTGCTAGTATGTAATATACATATTGTTGCATGACAAGGGTGTCAACGAGGTACGGGGGATGTCATTGGGGGATGTAGCAGTAGAACGTTATACCGTTACAACCTGCCAGGTTTCCAGCGCTAGCAATCGCTCCACAGTTTCGGTGCCAATGAGAGGCGAGGAAAAAATCGTCTGCTGAGCAGCGTGGAGCGAATGGAAGCCAGAAGAAGGGGCGCTTACACAGGCGCTGTTGTCACGTTGGGTCTAACTCCCACGTGTTTGTGTCTGCAAGAAGCTTGCTTTCTATGCGTGGCATAGGCGCCGTATCCATGGGGCTTGGGGGGGGAGCTCGAGCCCTCCCCCAATGTTAACGATGTGAGGGCAGAGCCCCCCAAATAATTGAAGACTGAAATTGGTAAACGCTGTAAGTACCACAATAATTCAAACACCGTTTTCCACGTTAAACTGTGAATTGTGCCATGCTTTATAATGTGGTAAACGTGAAATGTGGCTGGTAGCCCTCTAAGTAGTTCAAAGGGCGTGCAAAGAGGTCACTAGTGTGCACGTTCTTACGGGCTGATGTGCGGAACGATGCGATTTCCCAACACTTTCGCTTTTGGCACTTACAACGTTTACCACTTTTAGTCCTCAATTTTGCTTAAGAGGATCTAATGTGTTATTTTGCTTCTGTTGTAACGTTTACTCTGAATTGCACGAAATGAACTTAACTTTAAATACACATTTGAAATGTTCTAGACCATCAAGTTTGGGGAGCTGAAACGCTAAACCATCATCTTTGGGGGGGGGGGGGGGCTATGACCAGAGACAGCAAAAAACATGACTTATTACTATATACTAAGTATGTAATTATGAGTATTGTTAAAATTTTTACTAAAAGGAGTTTCAAAAGACGATGTGCATGAACTAGGGGGAGTGGATGGAACGTTCGGGCTACAAATGGCTCTCACATGACATTCAGAACAAGATCATTGATACGTATATAAGGGAGATCTGTTTTGCGCTCCGTGGTAGCAGATATTAAATGTCGGGAATATTTTCATATTATGGTTGACGATACTTGTGACATATCCATCCGTAGACAATTAATATTCTGCATTCGAACTGTAAATAAAAAATTGATATTTTTTAGGAATTCATGGGCTTTAAGGAGATTCCGAACACAGAGGCCAAAACTTAAGAAAGGAAGGGAGTGAGTCATTCATTAATTTATTTCAGTGATCAGAGCCCCCCCCCCAAAAAAAAAAAAATTGACAAGTCGGCGGCGTGATGCTGATTAGGTGGTGTTGAATTTGTGCATTCCCGCGTATCTTATGCGCAACCAGGCCTTGGTTTCCCCTAAAGCGGGGTTCAGTCTGTCCACAGAGGCAACGCCGCGTGGGGTCTGCTAGATAGTCCAACGATCGGCAAGCGCGGGAAACGTGACAGGATGTTGTACCAAACGCGGTAGAGTCAAACTGGGTTTTACAGGTCGTGGATGGCCCCGCTTGGCTCGGTGAAGAGGGAAGGAAGGTGAACGAACAAAAGAACTCACCTAATCGGGCAGCGTCCCCTTTGTACCTCGCGGTACAAGCGAAGCAGTAACTCCCGATAGTAGGGGTCAGCTGTGAAAGCACTTATACGATGGCGCGCGTCGGCGAATTGTGCTTTTCGCATTGGTCAATTTAAATACTGCGGTGCCTAAAATATTTTCTACCAAATTTCAGGCGTGTCGGCTGATGAGCACGTGAACACTCATGTATATGTCTTAAATTATGTACATATTAAATGCACACACACACATGTGTAGTATATTTGTTCGAAAAAATACTATGTTTGATTTACGAATATACACACACAATTTACTCTGACACGACTTCTTTCACAACTAAAAACCTTTGCTGGTATACAACCATTGGTGTCTCTGACTTTGGAAGGGCAGTCAGAGATAAATCAATAGAAGGTGCAGGAAACTCCCAGATAGGGAGGGGCGGAATGAGTGGATAGACGCCAGGAAGATCACTGTCAACACCAAGTGCTGACAGGATCTCGTCTGCACGAACACCAAATGGTCTTGTGGCACTAGGGCGGAGCCGATACCTTGCCAGCCTATTCACGTCTGAGATGGTGTGACGTGAATAGGCTGGCAAGGTATCGGCTCCGCCCTAGTGCCACAAGACCATTTGGTGTTCGTGCAGACGAGATCCTGTCAGCACTTGGTGTTGACAGTGATCTTCCTGGCGTCTATCCACTCATTCCGCCCCTCCCTATCTGGGAGTTTCCTGCACCTTCTATTGATTTATCTCTGACTGCCCTTCCAAAGTCACAGACACCAATGGTTGTATACCAGCAAAGGTTTTTAGAACTTCGTGCGAAGCACCCCAATTTTAATGTGTTTTACACGGATGGGTAAAACACAGTCGAATCAGTTGGTTGCGCCTTCGTCCTAGACTCTCAAAGCTCCAGTTACTCACTACATCCTGCCTGTTCCATCTATACGGCAGAGTTGTACGCTATTCTAAAGGCACTGGATTTTGCAGATGTCAACGGTCTGAAGAAGGTCCTTGTGTGCTGTGATTCGACCAGCGTGTTGCAGTCTCTGGATTCGCCGTATTCCCGGCATCCAGTAGCGCAACGCATATTCAGACGGCTTGTGTCCTTATCTGCCAGCACGGATGTACACTTCTGTTGGGTCCCTAGCCACGTGGGCATCCAGGGGAACGAAGCAGCTGATGCTGCCGCCAAGTCTGCTGATGCAGATGGCGACGTTCTCGTCCACCTTTTGCCAGCTAGCGACCTGCAGAATGTGTTCCGTTCTAGCCTTCTTGACACTTGGCAGACCGAGTGGGATGTGGAAACGGGGAACAAGCTTCACGCTGTTAAGCCCACCATAGGTGTTTGGCGTTCCTCGTCTCGTCCCTCTCGGCGAGAAGACGTTATTCTTACCCGCCTGCGTATAGGACACAGCCGTCTCACGCATGGTCACCTACTGCAAGGGCTGGACCCTCCGTTGTGTCGTACTTGTAATGTTATTTTAAGCATCCGACACATTCTCGTTGATTGTGTCGATCTTGCTTACCTCCGGCAGACTTTTAACCTTTCCGGCTGTTTGTCATCCCTCTTGGGTGATGACAGCAGTATTTTATCACATGTTTTTAGTTTTTTGCGAAGAGCTGGTCTCTTCCACCGTCTGTAAGGAGGTTTTTAGTTTATTCTGACTTTTTAATGTGTTGTGTTTGTCTCGTGCAGGTCTTTTTACAACCTTGCACTTTTAGTTTTTCCCAAGGGGCTCTTTACACCCCTTTTTTAAGTTCTCAGTCAGAATTTTAGATAAGGGATATTTTCCCACATACATAGAAGGGTGCGAAATGGCCATAAGTGCCGACGCACCCATAAATTTTAAGTCAACAACAACAACAACGACTTCTTTCACGTCTGATAACTTTTTTTAGATAGTTGGTAACACTGACTCCCACGGTGTTCCCCAGAGAGCGTTGAACACAATTGTTGTGCGTGTTGCATAGAGCTGACAGCTAAGGGGCTGTTGGCCACTATACCCAGAAAATGTTCACTTCGCTGTGCGAACACTGATGCAAGTGGCAATAATTCTTACATTCGGCAGCAGAGTGCAGCATATGCAAGGCAGGTCTAGGGGTACTCGAAAAGGTCTGTGCTACATAGTTGCAAACTTTAGCGACAATTCGCTAAACCTGGAGGATTTTAATGGGGAGAGAAACAATTTCCCCTAGGTTCTTCTTGTATTACTTCAAATATAGCGTGATTTTTGGGAGAAATTGTTGAAAGTAAATTAATCTGTTCTCACTTTTTCAATTCGTATCATTCTTATAATCTTAGGGATTGATACGAATCGAATATGTATGGAGTTACAAGGGAGAGGAGTACATCTGAATTCAGTACAAAAACATTATTGTGAACACTCATATGCGAACCGCAAGCGACGCCACTGCGAAGTTTATAATTTTTAATAGGGGTGTCGGGAAATACCGAATGGTCATCCTACAAACTCGTTCATTATCGACGTTTTTAGGATTGTAAGTGTCTGGAACTTATTGGAAATTGTTAGATTTTATTCTTTAAATGCAAAAATAATCACTGAAGGTGAAAATGACGAGATTTCCAGAGCTTCGGGAAATTGCGAATTCTTTCTGTCTCGAATGTCAGAATTTAAAAAATGTCCTGTCCCGACCCAAAATATTCTGTCCCACACACCCCTAATATTTGGTGTTTTAGCAGTATTTATTATAAGTTATTAACACTATATGAACAGACTGACAATTCACAAAAGCAATATAAAGAAGAAAATAAAATATAATAACATGCTGTGCTGTATCCTTTATGTTTATTTTGTAATTCGTACATGTCAATTTATTATATTTAATTACAGGAAGAACATACATTGATCAGCGTATGGGATAGCATAATTTGTCCTTTATGGTCGTAAGACATATGGTACTGCAAACAGCTTTTATATTGAATAGTCAATGACCTTGTCGTTTACCGCGGAGAATTATTGTCCCTCCCAGGATGTATTACGTGGAAGTGAGGTTTATATTTCGGTGCATCTCCAAAGATTTCGAGACACCACCTGTTATTCGGAAAAGCGCTGTAGTCACTCTTGCCTGCAGTGTTTAGACATCCGTTCATTCACTGCCACCTTATCCTCCCAGGGTCTTTATATTGTATAAAAAGTAGCACAATACAATAACACAACCTAGCAAAGATAACGCAACCGCAATCTTGCGTTTAAAAATCTCTAAAGACTGAATTAGCAACATCTGATTTACTCCACGTGGACTTGACAAGTTCTGTTATTTCTTGGACGGACGCTATTGGTGGGAAAGGTTTCAGGGGACGATTTACTGGACTCCACGTGGACCTGTCATGTGATTGTTAAAGTGAAAACTGATCTTTCGGAACTTTCTTTGAAGTAAAGTGAGGTTGGAATCAGGACGACAACTATACTAACAAATGGCAGCAGATGTCAACATCTCCACCTGCTACAAGGTGGGCATTTTTCCGAGAATATCGCCATATAAAGCGACTTTGAAGTTACCCAGCCTCTAAGAAACGGGTTCCTTGAAGAAACCTTAGGAGGAGGGGGTATTGTGTAGCGTTTTGTACAGATCACATCATCTCCACTAAAATACAGAAGTCTGTGCCCCCTATGCCGCATTGTAATCCACAGGGTTACTCAGTTACTCTCTGCATTCTTAAACCAGAAGGTTTATGGCTGCAGCAACACAATCCTTCCACCGGTCCCTAGCCTGGGCAAGGTAAATCCAATATTTTCCATCCTAACCGATTTCCCTTAGGTCCATCTTCGTCTTGACTTCCTACAGGTCTCTTACCATCAGGCTATCCAACAAGAATCCTGTAAACTCTTCTCTCCTCTCCCATTCGTGCCACAGGGCCTGCACATCTAAGTCTTCTTGATTTAATTATTCTAATAATATCTGGACACGAGTACAAATTATGTAGTTCTAAATTATGTAACCCTCTCCACTCACCTGTCTCCTCATCCCTTTTAGGTCCAAATATTTTTGTAATGTTTTTACTTTTATTTTCATACTCTTAATTTATGTTTTTAATAATAATGCGCAGGGATATCGGATATACTGTAATTGCACAATATCTTAATTTTTGCCCATGGTGAACTCATAATTCTAATAATTCACAATTTTATTATTTACAGGCATACCAGAGCTAGTGGTCTTGGAGACATTTCAAAGAAGCCTTCGCGTGCAGACTATCCTGTTTACCCAGTGCGTCCCCAACTGGACAGAGAGGGTAGACACTGTCTACAACGTCATCCGCACCCTGCTCCTCTACCTGGTACCACTGGTCTTCATGTCGGTCGCCTACTACCAGATCGTCCGCGTACTATGGAGCTCTCACAACATCCCCGGACACACGAACAACCAGAGCGGTTCCAACACTTGCAGCAGCTGTGAGTACCATACCTGTTTTTCTCTCTTTGCTACGCGACTGAGTGCTGTAAATGTGCTTAGCAAATTTTTCCAATTCAGCCTTCGCCAGCGCAGATATTCTGGGTGCACCCGAAATAAGGATTGACAACTTCTGTGGCTTGTAACACCATCCAGCAATTTTGCGTTGTGAGAAGAACATACCGTATGCCCCTATGCCAAACAAGCAAGATACTCCACGTCAAACGTTAGGACCAGTACCAAACTTAAAACATCTTCTTGCTCAAGCGCAGTATTTAATCTTCTGACGCAAGCACGGAATGCTCTCGTGGTCAGGTTAGATTTCTTAACATAAATACACTAAACTCCGTACCAGCTAACTGTAGACCAGGCGAACGAGAACAAGTCTGCGCAAGCAATGACGCGAGACGGCTGAACCAATGAACAGGCAGAGAAACGGGATTGTGTAATGGGCGACGGGAGTTACCCGATTTCCTCCTTCGCTATGCAGCGTTGCAAACTTTTGAAAAGGATAATACCGAACGCATATGGCAGTGTATTTTTGTCTCCAGGTCCGTACGATTGGTTTAAGAATTTCTTAGGGAAATATTAGGGATAAAACTGCAACAGCAAATTTTGACAAGCCGTGCATTTAGCGTACGGACTAAGGTCTGAACCGTACGGTTGGCAACACTGCGCTTTCACCGCTTGATTTCCCTCCTCCTCCTCCTCTGCCGATATGCGCGGCACTGCTCTACAGTTAGCTGGGACAGGGTATACACTTAACCTAAAAACGAAAGCATTTACCCTGACGTCAGAAGACGAAATGCGGCGGTAACCAACAAGGTGTTTAAGTTTGGTGCGATGAGTAAGACCATATGTGGTACTTACAGCGACAGTGTTACCAGACGTTGTTCCTTGAAAGTCTGCTGTACTACATACAAGAAAAACCTTAGATAGAGTAAATGCAAACTCATTGACACGGCAGTGTACAAGTTCGTTAGAAACTGGATCCAACATGGTCATTAGGGTATTGGTCACACTGGATCGGGGTTCCGCTGAACTTTTAGACTGGAGTACGAGTTAAGAAAACAAATGTCCGTAAAAACCTGTGTGCCTGCATTCGTAATGGAGGTGCCCACTTTGAGCAAGACGTGTAATGTTCTTTAATTGTATTGTTCATTGATTCCATTCACATGAAGATGAATGAAGTATTATTTCTTGTACACAAATGTGAATGTTAGCAACATTTGTACCTTGTTGGATAGTAGATGTCACAAGGAAGTAATTTAAGTAATTTGTACGCTTCGTGTCATACCATTTTTGTTATTAATACGTTGACAAGTAAACTAAGAGTGCATTTTTTATCATCACTTGTAAGTTTAGACCCACCCGTTACTTACATGTGACTGTTATTTGGGAAAAACTTTTTTTTTAACGAATCACTTATTTGAAAACGCTGAAATAAGTTCCATACAATGAGTAGTTTTTTTCTCAATTCATCTTTTATGTGGAAAATTGTCATTCTTAGAAAAAAACAATAGAAACTCGATTATCTCGAAAACTACTAATTTTCGGACGGGGTATCATATGGTCAAATTTATTGAAAATTGTCTCTACTTTAACCTCTTTCAGAGAATACATCTAATTACCAGTCACCCTGTATATACACACACACACACCTACAGGGTGCTCGGAAATTCCCCTTACAAACTTCTAGGGCAAGTAGAGGGGACTGAGTAGACAATATTTGGAATAGGAACCCATGTCCGGAAATGTACAGTTTCCGTGCTACAACCATGACAATGTGTCGGATGTGCCTGTGTTGGTATGTAATCGGGTAGGCAGTACATGACGTCAGAAGATCGCCTGATGACCTAAAGTGTAATCATTTGTTACAACCATGTCAAATGAGGTGTTACGTAAAGTACAGAAGTGAATGACGTGTGACTCAGTCCATAATACACACAAATTTATTTGGTGACAATGCCAAGGGAATAAAAGAGAAACGTACTACTGTATTCATTGATCAACACATGTGTCGACAGTGAAACGCAACAATTTGTAGACGTCACGTGCCATCAGGTGATCTTCTGACGTCATATACTGCCTACCCGGTTGCATACCAACACAGGCACATCCGACACATTGTCATGGTTGTAGCATGGAAACGGTACGTTTCCGGACATGGGTTCCTATTCCAAATATTGTCTACTCAGTCCCCTCTACTTGCCCTAGAAGTTTGTAAGGGGAATTTCCGAGCACCCTGTATATACGTCAAGGCCACCATCACATCACGAGTTAAGAGACCAAATGACCCGTAAAAACCTGCGTGCCTGCATTCGTAACGGAGGTGCCCACTTTGAGCAAGACGTGTAATGTTCTTTAATTGTATTGTTCATTGATTCCATACACATGAAGATGAATGAAGTATTATTTCTTGTACACAAATGTAAATGTTAGCAACATTTGTACCTTGTTGGATAGCTGATGACTCAAGGAAGTAATTTAAGTAATTTGTACGCTTCGTGTCATACCATTTTTGTTATTAATACGTTGCCAAGTAAACTAAGAGTGCATTTTTTTATCATCACTTGTAAGTTTAGACCCACCCAGTACTTACATGTGATTGTTATTTGGAAAAAACTTTTTTAAACGAACCACTTGTTTGTTAGCTATCCGAAAACGCTTAAATAAGTTCCCTACAATTATCAGTTTTTTCTCAATTCATCTTTTTATGTGGAAAATTGTCATTTTTAGAAAAAACAATAAAAACTCGATTATCTCGAAAACTACTAATTTTCGGACGGGGTATCATATGGTCAAATTTATTGCAAATTGTCTCTACTTTAACCCCTTTCAGGGAATACATCTAATTACCAGTCACCCTGTATATGGCCTTACATTTATACCTGCCCACCCTAATCTATCAACATACAGCTTCTGCCCACCCGGTAGAAAATTTCTGGTGCCGCCCCTGATGTTTAATTAACGAAATATCGTGTAAACAAACTGATATTCTTCACATTTTCTTGTAACATTAAGTAACCATCAATTTCATCTGCATATTGAGATATTTATATCCATGTCCAGTGTTTACTATTGAAACAACTAATTAATTCTCCAATACGTGTACTGTATGCGCTGTATATCATGTATTTCAGCAGTGCCATGGATTTGTACCTAACACCTTGTTATAGAAAACGTTATTCCTCTTGGTTGAATAGTTATTGGCTCTTAAAACTGTGAAGTGATATATTGTTTACATTTCACTAGGCCGCCATTACATCTGCACTCGTGACCTAGAGCTCGCTTCTGATTGGTTGTGCTACGCGAAATGCAAAGGCAATTAGGACCGAATCTGACTGTGAAATATGCTGCGGAATATGCTATGGCATCAAAATGCTATAAGATTTCTTCACCTTGCACGGTAGAATTCGTAGCAGAAATTCGAGTAAAATGGTTTCACCTATCCGCCTCCCCTGTTTTTCTCCTTGGACTCGTCCGCTTGGCGCATGCGCACTTGCACCGAAGTTGCCAGAAGGACGAATAAAGCTTTCTTCAAATTGCCCAGTCAGTTTAATGCAAAAGTGGGAAAAAACAGCACTGACCGGATACAGTGTGAAAGGTACGCTAGACAGCACACATGTCTCAGTCGTTAGCTACACTTTGCCGTAGTTTCAAGGTTGAGAGAAGGTGAACGTTTTGGGACTGTCGATAAGAACACACTTTACTCCTAATGACCTGAGCTATTCATCCAGAAAATGTTACTTTATTACCTCCGAAAGTTAAGGCAATGAGGTTTTTCGCTTACCTTCCGAAAGGGGGTAAAAAAATAAAAAAAAACTCTTGGAGTTGAAAGGTGATTACGTTCCATTAAGCCGGTAGAGCCACGAAATAAAATGCAGGTAATTGCTCTTCGGGGAGCATAGAAGGCGTAAATGGCTCTTCTATTTCGAACGGGAGGCAATAGTTTCAAAGCGATGGGAATTCCAGGAACTGGATATTCAAGGCGGGTTCAAACGGAGGAATCACTTTGTCACTCACTGGGTGACCTTTTCTTTCATGTTCCGTTACTAACAGCTATGAAAGCGTTCGTTATTGAATGTGCTTTATGAGATTTGATTTTAGCCTTGAAACTAGAATGCAGTACGCCGATAATCTCTTTCAAAAAGGAGCAAGTACGAGTTAGAGGTGTTTTTTTTGCGCATCATCACTTTGGCTATTTGACCCCTTCAGGGGACAAGTCTCGTAACAGACAAAAAGGTGAGGAGAGGGCCTTAACAAGAAATTAAATATGTCCTTTTAAAGCTTACACTGACATCAAGTCTGTATTTATTTATTTATTAACCAGTCGCCTATAACAGAGCGAATGCTCCAATTACATTAGGCATTACAATTTCCTATATAACTAACTAACTAACTCTCTAGCCTTCGTAAACCCGAAAGTTCATGGCTGCAGCAACACAGGCCTTCCATCTGTCCGTATCTTGAGCAAGATCTATATACTCTTTTCCATCCCTACCGATTTCCTTTAGGTCCATCTCAACGTTGTCCCTCCATCTTCGTCTTGGCCTTCCTACAGGTCTCTTACCATCAGGTTTCGCAACAAGAATCCTGTAAACTCCTCTTTCCTCTCCCATTCGTGCCACATGGCCTGCCCACCTAAGTCTTCTTGATTTAATTATTCTAATAATATCTGGACATGAATACAAATTATGTAGTTCTAAATTATGTAACCTTCTCCACTCACCTGTCTCCTCATCCCTTTTAGGTCCAAATATTTTCCTAAGGATCATAATTTCAAATAGTCTCAATTTGTGTTCCTCTTTCAATGTAAGGGACCAAGTTTCACACCCATATAATACAATTTATAGCTTTTATCTACAATTTCCTATATACGATATCATTTACATAAATACATATTACATGATACAAACACATAGTAATTATTACACAAAACCTTAGATAATACGAATACAAAAAGTTATACAAATACAAAAGTTACACAAATACAAAAAATTACATACCTATATTACAAATTTTGAACAGAGGAGAAAACTAATGGACAGAAGATACAAAAAATAAACAAGTAACAAACTATAAAAGCTTGAGTATAATACAGAAATTATACAAATTCCCTATTTAAATAAGAAACAGCAATAATCAATACAAAGCAAAAGTTCAAATTTGAATCCATTTACATGTATACAAAATTTAATTCTATATATATGAGATAAAAGCTATAAATTGTATTTGAGACTATAAATATATCACTCTAGAATTGGATCTGTTTTATTTGTATATTATATGTAATATGTTATTTAAACTATATAGAAAGTATCAACCACTACGCTCTCATCCTACGATTAGACCTTCTCGTATGACCTCCGTGGCCTAGTGGTTAGTAGAGCGCGCTACGGCGTCAGTTAAAAGCTGAGGACAAGCATGTGTTTACCGGATATACTACGTGATACCTTCTATGAATGTCACCCTGGGATGAAAACATAAAACTAACCAAAATAGGAACTATAAACGAACTACAATGACATAAGATGATATTTAGGTGAGAATGAGGAAGAATGACGATCCACATCAAATCAAACAATCACATTTCGCACAGTAAACCGGAAGAACTCTTAAAATATTTAATTCTTCGCTTCCGTGTTGGACTCTACATAACGCAAGAGGAAATTTATTGAACACTTATTGTTTATTTTTCATAATTTAAATTTATTATATGAGGTAGAATCGAGAGGACAGAAAAACTAGAAATTTTGAAAAGCGTAGCTGGCAACACTGCGTAGTTGGCAGCACTGCATAACGGCATCTTGAGCAACAGGCAACCTTGCCATTTAGAAATCATGGATCAGTGGAACGGTCAACATCGTGCATTCGCCATAAAAATGTTATGTCTCGATTTGGGGACATTCCCTGGCCACCAAGATCCCAGGATTTGTACGTATGTGATTTCTTCTTGTGGGGCCACCTTAAGAGTCAGGTGTACACGTCTCGGCCAAGAACAAGGGATGAATTGAAGCAACGAATTAAAGACGAAATTCGTGCCAACCCATCTGACACGTTGCAGCGATCAATGAGGGACCTCAATGGCAGATTGCAAGAATGCAGAGGGACTCCATCTCAAGGACATAATTTTCAAAAAGTGATACTGTGGATTACTGTATCTTAAATGGCAAGTTGCAACAGTTCAATTTCTGTCAATATATGTTTTTTTATCTGATTTCTCTGGTGTCTGGTGGGTTTTTCAAAAGTTCCCGTTTTTCTGTGTCACCCTGTATTGTAAGCCCTTTTAGGGAACTAATAAGCATAACTGAACAAGAAAGTACGCCACTCGTCTCCGGCTTTGTATAGTGTACCACACAGTAAACAATCAACATATCCTTTCCTAGAAACAGGCTTATATAGTGTAGGCCTAAAGCTACACCTTTATAAAATGATTTCTTTGTGGGGTATGAATGCAAAACAATGACGAAATGACTTACAAGCTTTGATCATCGATTTCTCAATAGAATATAAAACACACTACATATTATGCAGATACAACCTTTCCTCTAACTTGGAAAGCAAGAGGAGTTCTTTAAAGAAGGGTGCGAAACAAGATTCCAAAATCTTCGTGAACTTGACAGAGACTCAAGTAATCAGTACTGTTCGACCACAGTAGACGAGACTAGCTCGAGTGGACGAATCCAAATACAAACGGGGGAGTAATGCTTCTGTATTTCGTTGATTATTTGGTTCAGAAATTAATGGCATAAATGGTATTAAATTAATTTCTAAGCCTATCCAGGCTCCATATCATGAGGTGGAGGAAATAGAAAGGAGGGTTCCTATTGTGAGGGTCAATATGAATATTATTTTGGGAGGGGGTTGTGAGCATTAAAAAGGGAAGGATTAATTTAAACCTTCATATGTGGGGTATGAGCCCTCTAGCTTAATTAGCTTACCTTTTTATTATATTTTGGTGTATGGTGTACTATGGGGTTTGATACCATTGGAGACAGTTTATGTGCGTTCGATTGTGTATTGTTCCTCGCTTTCTTATTTGAGAATTGTGGTAGCTGTTACAACGTGAACTCTTTCTGAGTGGATCAAATACAATTCCAACTAGATATGCTTCTCCGCCTGCGTTCCACTTCAAAACGGTCACCCCTATCTTGCTACTGGACTCGTCCAACGTGTTTTCAGCAGCTCATTCCCAATCCTCTAATCCAAAGCGAGTATATCGCATATACGCAGAGGCCAGCCTAGTGAAAATCATCCTTCGATAGTCTTTGTCTACTTGACCGTGCCTACCGAAGCAGATAAGCTGCCGGTTCCAATTACACTTGTTCGCAAGAAAAGGGCAGACGTTCATCGATTGGTAGCGAGTCCGCAAATCCGGGGATTTTCGGCTTACGCTGATGAAATGTACACAAATGTTTTGCGCCTAGGGGATTTCCCGTCTCGCTGGCAACACTTTGGGCGGTTCACGAGCAATAACTCAATGATTGATAAGTGTCGATTTGTCCAATCAATCAGATTTGTAGCGTGCCACGTCCGATAGCGCTAGGAAACGCACAATCGGTTTAACACCTGTTTTGTCGACAGCTGTTGGTTGTTGATTGGAGCCATTTGAATAAGAGACAAAGGAATTTTCGCGCTCTTTTCACGTCATTGTGTGTTTGGCGCGAAATAGTGGTGGTATTGTTGCTTCCTGAATTATAAAGTAACAGTGAGATCATGATACTAATGCCAACCATCGTAGTGTAGTGGTTAGCATAACACGTTACAAACCCTGAAATTCTAATCCAGAGGAAATCTTGAATGTTTCTTGGTGTTTGTTCTTTTATTTCATTCATATCGAATTCTTCTTTGAGACTAACCTTAAAAGACAATAGACATGTGATTTCTCAAAGTAGATATTGAACGTCGTCACTTCTTTGTATTTCGAGGTTAATCACAGTGGCGTAAGCAGAGCGTACGCTACAGCCCCCTCCGTGATTTTGAGAAAATCAACATTTTCAAATAAAAGTAGTGAAGAACTCGGAAAAAAAATAGTGGTAAATCAAAATCGGCTTAAAATAACCTTCGATTCCCATTTTCGATAGTGAAAAGTTGTATAAATACAAAATATATTATTGTATATGCTGCGCCCCTAGAAAGCAGATATGAATTATTAACCTTTAAAATTCTAGCCCTCCCCGCCCCGAAAAGAAAATCCTGCGTACGCCAGTGTAGCGGATTCAATTACTCAGATATTGTTGTCAACAGTGTCGGATAAACTGAACCGCCATAATTTGTATAATGATTCATAACCGACCATCATTTTGTCCAACTGTATTTCTGAGATTATCACGTGTAACTTTCTGAAACATTTGCGTTTTCTACGTAAAGTAACTTCGTTGGATTTCTTATATATGCAGATGTAATTCAGATTGTTAAATATTCTCTAACATGTTAGGTCATTTTGTATGAATATGTGATAAACAATTCCAAAATTTGCGCGTGTAAACAAAATTAATTAATGTTAGAATGTCAAAGAAGACACAATTACATATTTTGTAATAGGGAGCTTTTAAATATATATGTAAACCACTATTGTATGTTGTGACATCTATACTTATGTTTAAAAAACCAAGAACTCTAAATCCAAGAACTCTCAATAATACTAAAAATCACTGGCGTACTCAGAGGGGGGCTGATGGGGTCTGATACAGCTAATCAGAAATTTTGAAAAAATCAAAATTTTCAAATAAAAGCAGTAAAGGATTCGGGTAACTTCAATTAGTGTCTGAAGAACTCTAAAAACGAAAGTAATAAGGAAATTATGAAATATTGTATTGTGCATTCCTCCCACACCCCCAGAACACAGCTATCTAATATTAACCCTTACAATTCCAGCCCCCTCCGAATTAAAATTATTCGTACGCCAGTGGTTAATCACAACGATAAGGATATAATGATAAATAATAACCCTTCGGTACATCAATCGCGCCTGTTAGGCAATATTGTCTTACGTTTTGTTACGACAGGGTTAAGCCAGCATTAAGTCCGTTGACTGATATTACTCGAACACAACTCCAAACCAGAAACGCTCCTTAAAGATATCGAACTGTTATTGCATTCGCAACTTAGAATTTACGATAAGCTGCTTATCGTGGTCACAAAATTGATGTTTTGCCCTGTTTGCCCCCAACCCCTCCTTTAGAAAGTTTTATTGACAAATTGTAACTCGTGTGACGATTTATTTTTAACTACTACGGACCGTGTCTCAGACCGCTCTCATTTTTTCTTTTACATTCTGCTCCTTTCCGAAAGTCGCACGAGTTTAACGCGTTAAACGAGTTATGGCAAGTTGCCGTTCCATAAGTGCATCCGTGCGTTTCGTGAGGTTCATTATGCTGTCCCAAAAGTTGCATTCCGTGCGTCTCGTGCACGGGCCAGAAGGCTGGTTTGTTCAGTGAGAATCCTCTGCTGCATGATAGCTTCAAACTGTACTAGTTCGGGAATTGTATTATAATTTTAACAGAGAGCGATATGAAGCAACATGCACAAGATGAGTGTGCCTCAACTATTCTTACAATGTGATTAAAATGAGTAACAGTATCCACAGTAGAGTTTATTTCTGTCAGAAGGAAATTCCTTCCTCTGGACGCCATGCGAAAATTTTTTATAAACAAAGCGCTGAGCCTGCGCTTTCGTCTAGAGCGTCCCATAAGTCTGTAAAATAACTGGTTTCACCAGGTTCACGAGCCTAGTTATTTTCATTCTATTCGTTCGTTTCGTTATGACTTTCGGAACGCACCCTTTATTTCTCACACCCCTTCAACCACAAGTGGACCGACCCTTCTCCATACCTCTCACTTGGGATTGTGGATACACGCTGTCAAGGTCACGACGACTTGAATCTGTTCCATACATACATTTCATACCCTGTTTTATATTTTTGTATTAAGGCTGTAGTAATGGCAATTTTGTGGTAACTTTTCGATAAAAGATGGTAGCACAGTTTGTCGTAGCAACCGAGGGCCATGTTGCCAGATATTCGCGTAATCAAGGTAGATACATACAGGTTGGTCGATTAGGGTACTCTTTGATGGGATATGACATCACGTTAGTTAGGAGATCTTTTTTTTTAAAAAAAAAAAGGTAAGTAGATGTGGCGCAACGTAAATTATTATCATGAGATTTTAGTTGTATGTTACTATTAGTAAATGGACCAATTTATCAGCAATAGAAGATTAGTCGATATATTAATACAAAGTCCACTGTATTTTATTGTGTATTTATTTTAATATTTCGAAAGCAGAAAAGAAAATACAAAGATAACCACAGTTAATTCAATCACGAAATGCACAAAGTAAGGACGGTAATTGAAATAATTGAAAACATTTTACAATTACGTTTGAAGTGGATGCTGCGCTGACTGCAAGTTTTGCGTAGAGGCATTCATACCCAGTGATGTGCCGTAGACTATAAGTTTACGTCTACATGCGTTGTCTACACGTAATCTTCGCGTAGATTACATTGGGTTGTAGTTTACATAGACTACATAGACAATATAAAGTGCATTCAAATTAATTTTCAAGGGTTTCATGAAAGGAAAATGACATTTTCAACTATACTGGTTCTTAACGAAATGAAGAGATTCCAATTTACAACAAAATTTCTCTTCTCTTCTATCATCAAGTATGGGAGATAAATAGTATACAAAAAACAACAACAGATGGCAGTCGTGAGGCAAGAGTGGTCTTTCTCCCATAAAACACTAGAATATTTCCTATATTAGGTTTCTTCCTAGGTGAGAAATTGTTCGAATTTGGAAGAAAGAGTATGAAAAGGTCTCTTCACACATCAGTAACTAATACGCAGTATAATTTTCTTGTAATTCCACGGCCCCCTTTGCTAAGTTATTACCTTTCGCCATGTTATTTACATAGATTACGTAATCTACGTGTATAAAATAGTCTACGTGTAGAATGTAGACTATCGTTGTTTACGCGAAGACGCATATATCACTGTCTTACACTGATTGGTGTGTCCTTACGTACTAAAGAAAATAGTCGATTTCTGACAGAAATGTTACTGTCAGTGGAAACAGTGAAGCTGTGCCGTCCGGTAGCATACATACAGGATGAAATTACCGTTTTTGGAAGGCTCGTAGCGTCGAAACGAGACCTCAACTTTACTTAGAAATGATGTTTGCTTTGTGTCCTCTAAAGGTTGTGAAAGTTCGCCGAAGACACCCTGTATATATATATACATCTCTCTTTAAAGCATAGTTATTTCGCACGCTGACAACAGGGTGATGATTCTACTGGACTGGATAGAGAATTCCAGATTTAGTGGAAGCAACACAAAACTTAGATTTAGGACATCGAAACGTCCTATTTCTGTAGTTCAATGAAACCTGGAAATAGCCTTTTAAAGGCAACCGAACTAACAACTCTACTCGGCTTGTTACGATGTTAATAAAAAGTTGGAAAGGCATAAAAACGTTAGAAGTTTCCGCTCGACCTGACCTCCTTCAAGTTATTAAAGACCGATAATTAGCGAAGATCTGTAGACATCCATTGGTTTGATTTGGGGAATGTTTCAGCTGTTTCTATGGCAGCGAAGCACACTGAAGGTTTTGGTTTTTCCCAAGATTATTCTCTGTTGGCTGTTCCCAGCGTCCAATGAGCGAGCCTTCATTCAGGAGATACTTTTTTTGTCACATAGGAAACGGGATGGAGCATAAAGCAAGACTCGCACAGAAGCTCATATTGAATAGCGTGTCCGTGTTTTTTTCTTATTATTTCAGTCCCACGGGTTTCTGTTTTGGTTGTACGGTTCCGTAATTTAATCCTTGTTATTCTCATATACAGCTATGCCTTTTTCCTGCCTTTAATATTCAACCGAAAATAGACTGGACGCCAGAGACATTATTACAGTTCTTCCAACTATTGCAACGAGTAAAAATAATGTTTGTGTTAAGGAAGATCATTTTTGTGTTTTTATGTTAACGGAAATAAGAGTAATGATAGATTTGCAAATAAGAAACTTTTGCTTTCGATAAATATTGCAACTGTCACTTGTCCATTACATTCTTGGTCACAAGAAGTGTCTGGTGTTAGCGATGTGCAGAAATTATTGCACAACCTTAACTTCTACGAGGGGCATTCTGAAAGTATTGAGCAACAATTATTCAAAAATCAGAATCCATCAATACACGCAAACGAAGCAAATTATCGCAAAATACAGACTTTACTGAACGCGTCCAGGGCATTAACTTCGATCGCGTGAGCGCAGGAAGTTGTTTCAAAATGGCTGACAGTGATGTTTCGTTTCGATAACGTGCTATGATTGAATTCCTTGTTAAAGAGGGAATTACTGCTGCTGAAATTCAAAATAGACTGCAGCGTGCATATGGAGATGTATGTATGCGTGCTAGTAATGTTAGAAGATGGGTAAAACATTTTAAAGATGGAAACACTAGCATCGAAGATTAGCCTCACAGCGGGTAAAACATTTTCAAGATGGAAACACTAGCATCGAAGATTAGCCTCAGAGCTGTTGTCCACTACCTCCACGGAACGCAACGATATAATTGCAGAAATACTTGAGATAGGACACAGTGCATTCTAGAAAATGATTGCAAGGTTAGGCTATCGAAAAATTTGTTGCCTCTAGGACCCACGTTTTTTAACGGCAGACCAGAAAGTGCAGCGAAAAGACACCGCTCAAGAACATCTTTAGATACCGGCTGGTCCAAAAGTCCCGGAACTGACACATATCGTGAGAAATACACATCGAATCGGAAAACGAAAAAATAAGTGTTTAATAAGTGAAAGAAAGCTATTCAATGATATCACACTTGATTCCCCACCCCCGCCCCCTGGAGGGTGGGGCTATGGCAACTGTGAAATTTTAAATGGGAACCTCATTTTGTATTGTAGAATCGGAAAGAGGACTTTATTCTGAGTCCAACGAGCTATCAACCATCCTCCTAGCTCAATTAGAAACGGAGATATGGCGATTTTAAATTTTCAAAAAAGAGTGAACTTTTCATAAAACCCATAACATTTTCAAAGGGACGCTCTGCCACTAATTGAGCTAGAGTGAAAGCGATTGCCATTTCGGAATCTGCACGTCAAGACCTTTCAATAGAGTATATGGAAGGGGGGATTTAAAGGGGGTATTTAAAAACGCCATATCTCCGTTCCTAATTGAGCTAGGAGGATGGTTGAAAGCTCGTTAGACTCGGAGTAATGTCTTCTTTCCGATTCACAATACAAAATGTGGGTTTCTATTTCAATTTTCACAGTTGCCCCCTCCCCACCCCCAGGGGGACGAGGGTCGGGAATCAAGTGTGATATCATTGAATAGCTTTCTTTCACTTATTAAACACGTATCTTTTCGTTTTCCGATTCGATGTGTGACCGTTCTGGGACTTTTGGACCACCCGGTATATCGCAATGAAGGCGATGATTTTGTATTGAGTATTGTAACCGGTGATGAAAGCTGGTTCCTTCATTATGAACCACTCCACGTAGCCGGCCAAAAAGCAAGCAAAGACAGTGCCGCCTGCTGGCACCGTTATGGACACCGTCTTCTGGGATGCAGAGGATACATTCTGGTTGAATTTCTTGAACGTGGGGTAAACATAAATGCTCGCCGATAAATCCACAAGCTCCGTCGTGCATTGTGGAATAAAGATCCTGGAAAGAAAATCATCCTTCAACACGCTAATGGACACCCCACAGTCTGCTCAGTTCAGCAGGGAGGAAAATTGGGTGAGAACTTCTGCCTCACCCTCCTTACAGTCCCGACATTGCACCCTCTGACTATCATCTGTTAGGATTTGTGAAGAAACAGTTACGAGGCCAACGCTACCAGACGACGGAGGACATAGAGAAAGCTGTGCGTCAGTGTCCGCGACCAGCTGGAACGGAGTTCAACCGTAAGGGTATTTTCACAGAAAGGTGGGGAAATTCGTGCAATGAAATGGGAGACTTTGTTTATGATGTACCTACAGGGTGGCTCAATAAGTCACTTAACACCCTCAGTACAAGGCCACTGCGGCATGGAATTTGAAATTGGCGATGACCAATCGTTATCTGGCCAAGGGGGAACCACATTGACGCCACCCCCACGGTCGGCAGCCATCTTGATGTCCGCCATCTTGAATTCAACTTCAGAATTTTAAATGGGAAGGGGGTCGTGCGACATATCAAAATGGGCTAGAATTTCACGAGAAATGCAATGGTGAAGGGTTTTTCGAAGTATCTTTAACCAGTAAAAAGTTATGACTGAATTCTTGTACCAATTTGCTCCTTTTCGAGGTGTTAGAAAAATGCCTTAAAAATTGTTTAGCGCTTCGGTAATGCATCGAGATCAAAGTGACGTCTATGGAGAGACGTTTGCATGCCATTGCACATTATTTTAATCAGATACATCCATGAAGAGCTGTGCATTATGAATGGTTGTCGCGAACAATTTACAGTGTGACGCTTCCATTGAATTAAAAGTCCTTCACAGTGACAAGGCTAATGTTTATGTTCATAAGGAAGGTCATAAACTGAATATTCGATGCTTTTTATCTGATAACCCATTTTCGACAGATCAAAGCTGAATGGTTAGTGTTGGTAAGTTAATGGTGTGGCGTGCTGTGTGGAACACGATTGGTTAGTCAATTTTCCATCAACGGAACCTTAAATGCTTAGGGCTACTTGGATTTGTTAAATGAACAGTTTTTTTCATCCTTGCTTATGGAAGAAGGTACTTTTTACAGAGTTTTTTCAATAGGGAAGAACACCAGAACACTTATGGGAACGTTATGAACCAGTTTTTGTCCAAAGTTAGTTATCAGATGACAAGAGTCACATATTCTGTTTATAAACATATTCTGAACATAAACATTAGCCTTGTCACTGTGAAGGACTTTTAATTCAATGGAAGCGTCACACTGTAAATTGTTCGCGACAACCATTCATAATGCACAGCTCTTCATGGATGTATCCAATTAAAATAATGTGCAATGGCATGCGAACGTCTCTCCATAGACGTCACTTTGATCTCGATGCATTACCGAAGCGCTAAACAAATTTTAAGGCATTTTTCTAACACCTCGAAAAGGAGCAAATTGGTACAAGAATCCAGTCATAACTTTTTACTGGTTAAAGATACGTCAAAAAAACCTTCACCATTGCATTTCTCGTGAAATTCTAGCCCATTTTGATATGTCGCACGACCCCCTTCCCATTTAAAATTCTGAAGTTGAATTCAAGATGGCGGACATCAAGATGGCCGCCGACCGTGTGGGTGGCGTCAATGTGGTTCCCCCTTGGCCTGATAACGATTGGTCATCACCATTTCCATGTTGCGCGCTGCAGTGGCCTTGTACTGAGGGTGTTAAGTGACTTATTGAGCCACCCTGTAGTATGTTTTTCTTTAATAAGACCAAAACTAGGTTCATGAAAAGTTGTTGTTCATTACTTTCAGTATGCCCTGGAAACAATATTTGTATTCATTTCTCGGGTTGGAATCATAATATGAAATATCTCCTTAGTAAACAATAATAGGAAAACATACGTACGTATATAAAAAGCGGAAATAGTCTGCACTCTCGGTGAATCATCACTTGTTCGTCAGATGATTAATAGCAGCAACACCTTTCCATAAGCATTTGGTTTAGTGCATATAAAGTGTAGAAAATAGTTATATTTCGAAAATTTTATTTTGTAAAAACAGTCCAGGTTTGATGGATTTTTACACTGGTCGACATGGATTTCCATGTCTCGCAGATGACTGTTGTATCTGAATAATTTCAGCATGTTGATTCCAAAAGTTAAATCCATTTTTAACCACCACGTCTAGTTTTTTCAGAAAACAGCAATATATTAACTGCCTTAATTTCACAATAAAATGTGTAGTTCCATCATTTTACCTATAGATGGCTCTGTTCAAATGTTCATGTAGAATTGCATACATTTAATCCACCTTCCACCTTCACATGACACATTGGCATAAAAATTATATGGACTTTCATTACGTAGTTTTTATTTTCGAAATCCCTCATGATCACAAAATGTCGAATATTCATTGTTATAATGTGCTGGGTTGATTGAACTTAGTGACGTAGAGAAAAATCCTGACGTGATGGGATGAAATTGATGTCATTTCCGTGATCAGAATTCAAACTACTTCCAGAATTATCCATTGATTTGAAAACATCCCAACTTTTTTTCTCAAAATATCGACCAGTGTTTTTAGAATCGTCGAAGCTATTTATGCAAGCGAACAGCAAATGGTATTACTAATCACTTATCTAGGTATGACGTATATGTCCGTCTGTGAAAATGCTCATTACGGTGAGAAGAACGGAGTATTATGTACTCGAATATTTTATCATTAATCGAACCTTTGTGACTTACATATAAAAGTACTTCCAGCTGAAGCATAATAGTTCAAACGTTCTTGAATTGTGGGCAATGTTACAGAAACTATTTTCTAGACAAGTGCTCCCATCTGTTGCCAGCTTTTTCCGACATTTGAAAAAACGAGTGATGAATGGAAGCGAGATATACATAACTAAATATATTTTGTATGATGAGGATGATAGTTCATCGTATGGTATCTACATTGTGGAAAATCCCCACATGTGGTTCCATTGTATCAGGGGGACGCGAGAGGTTGCTTGCGCACCCCCTACGTTAAACTAAAAACACTAACACCCTTAGAGTGGCATATTATGTCATGTCGTCATATTGAGAGCCGAATATTAAGAACTGAAGTAAGACCGTTATTATTGCAACAGGCAAGCACTGAAAGAGACGCCGATATACATACTTTTCTGAACTGGCGGCAGCCTCTATAAAGAGCAGCGGCCGTTTATAATTTCGTCAACATTGTTGTTATGAATATTTCTTCGTTTGTTTCTTCAAGTGGTCTGTTTAGTTTTCGATAATTGCCTATAGCTTAATGTGAGTTGTTTATTTTCCTCCTGCTTGTTCTTCCTCGCACTGAAGCAAAAATTTCAGCTGCTTTCAAAGGTAGGATATCGGAAAATTGTAGTTAATGCGAGTTGTAACGTGAAGGGTAGTTTTCTTAACACGTTCTATGTATTTGTTCCACGTTACATGTCTAGTAAACGTACCATTTGAGGCTTTTTTTTTTAAAAAAAAAAACTGTTTGGAAGATATCCAATGTTCACGAAGAAATTTTACAGTTCGTTGCTGGGGATAGTGCGGCAGAAGTATGTATTTTGTAGTACCTCCATTGGTTACATTGAAAAATTGTTTTTAAAGACAAGGGTAATTTCATTTTGTATTTCCATACATAGTTCAATAAGACTGTAACCTATATCTGAATGTTTGCACGGTATGACCACTATCTTGGAGTATAAGACTTAATACATATCATCATGGACGTCCAGGGGGAGGGCAAGGGGCACAGTCTCCATGGAAAATGGATGTCAATCTAAAGTTATATACTTCACACATATAATTTCATTTCAGTCAGTAATTTATGTTAATCAGAGGCGGCGATAAGGGGTGTAGTTGCTCCCCGCTTTTTGCTATTTTTGCCCCTGCACTATGCTAAATCTTATCTACCAAGAGGAAGTACGTCCTTGCCTCCCTTCCCCACTTTTGAAAGGTTGCATGCGTGCTTCATGTTTTATTTATTTTCAGCATCGCACTCCCTAAATTTCTTTCCGCGCCCCCTCAGCACCCCTAGATGATTGATTAATCCTGGCGCCGCCGCTGCATTGTATGCACACACATACAAACGAAGTCGGGCGTAGGGAGACACTCGTCCGAGACCCCACGCCAGATAAAAGCTGGGGCGGCCGGCGGCAACTATGATGGGTAGTGCCAACGTGATCAAGAAATTTAAAAAGAAAAACCCTCCGCAATGTCCCCCTTCCCGCCCCCTCCTTGAGGTTGCTCCACTGGCCAAGATGTTTATGCTCGTTTGGTAACGTGGAAAACAACGTATGTTTAAGTAGTAACGTACTAATGCGATTCATCTTCACTCACTAACCTACCTTTATACACTAAAGGACACTTCCCTAAAAATATAACAATTACAAGAGGAAAAACAAATTCTATCACCTTTTCCTCCCCCATGCACACCTATTCTAACCGGATGTCGAAAATATCTTTGTTATGAAAAGAAATTGTCGAAATGCCAAAGGCAACTCGCATCATCATAGGATTTTTTACTTTTTTTAAAAAAAAAAGTCTGATTGGCCCTCTTGGTGCATCTATCTATTATCAAAAATGTTCATTTAACTTTGGAAAAATACTAGGTTAGTTTCTCCAAAAGTAGGCAGAAATTACTTCTCGTCTTACAAATCAGTCGTATTTAGCGACTTTTCTCTGAAGGTGGCAACTGTGTCGATACTGCGACACCCCTCGACGTGCCAAGCGAAGACGGGGACGGTTTCTTATGGGCTAACCCCCCCCCCCTGCCACTTTGATCTTGGCTCATGGTGGAAATGTTCCTCGCTTCAACCCTCTGCACGTGTGTCAACTTGGTTAGGTCCATGGGTTAGGCCAGCCATTGGGCGGCACGGACTGTTGCCTCGCGAGGGTACGAACGAAACAGCTGGTGATGCAGTGAGGAGTTTGGGGCGGTCGTCACGTCAGCTTTTCCGATTGCAAGATTCGGATCTCCTTGTCTGAAAACTGTCAATGTATTCATTTAACAATACTTGGCGAGGTATGCGTTTCTTCTGAGGGTAGTGCCATGAAACGGCGGCTCTACCCCTTTGAGCCGCCGCTGGATAAAAGTAATTGTTTGGGTACCGTTTATTACGAGTTCATAGGACGTTTGTGCTTTCAATTATAGGCCAGAAGGTTTAACCTGGCACGGCTCCCGCCAAAACCTTGTCTGTCGTCTGCAGGCCTTGTTGCCACTGATTTCGACGAAAGGGAGGAATCGTAGCGACAAGCTGTGCTGCGAGCAGTCATTTGGGAGTGCAAGCACCAGAACCAGTTGTCGAATTGGGCCGGTATGAGCCGGTATGGCATACCGGTAGTAAATTAAGATGGCGAAAACCATACCGGATGTAAATATTTAAAATTGGCACTTATTTTTTGGAGCTGATCGCACAAGTAGCTACGCAATGGCCAATAATGTACTCCCTCATTTCTCTCTCTATTTCTTGCACGTTTGAGTTGTAGCCAGTGATGTGCCGTACACTATAAGTTTACGTCTACATGCGTTGTCTACACGTAATTTGCGCGTAGAGTACATTGGGTTGTAGTTTACATAGACAACGTAGACAATCTAAAGTGCATTAAAATTAATTTTCAAGGGTTTCATGAAAGGAAAGTGACATTTTCAACTATATTGGTTCCTAACAAACTGAAAAGAATCCTATTTACAACAAAAATTATCCTCTGTTGTATCATCAACTATGGAAGAAGATAAGTAGTATGCAAAAAACAACAGATGGCAGTCATGAGGCAAAATTAGTATATTTTCCATAAAACACTAGAATATTTCCTATGTTAGTTTTTTTCCCAGAAATTGATCGAATTTGGAAGAAAGGTTATGAAAAGTTCTTCTCACACATCAACAACTGATACGCAGTATAATTTTGTTTTACTTCCACGGCGCCCTTTTCTAAGTTATCACCTTTCATCATGTTGTTTACATAGATTACGTCACCTACGTGTATAAAATAGTCTACGTGTAGAATGTAGACCATTGTTGTTTACGTGTAAACGCACATCACTGGTGTACCGTAGAGCACTCTACACTCTTCCCCCACTCACTGTCCACTCCTGAGCGCTCCTTTTCCATCATATGTCATGAGAAACGCAACAATAGCGCCGAGAATGTGCTAACAATCAAAAAACTTAGAATCAACCAGTAATGTGTTTATAATTGTCTATTATTTGTAAGAAAGAACGGCCTTTTACTGATTTTCCACATAACTTGCAATACAATAAACAATGAATCAGTTGGCAGGATTAATCACAGTGATCATGCATGTTAATCTTATGGCGGCTGATTTTTGTAGTATTAGGAACTTCTGCAAGTGAGCGGTTTAATGTCTAATATATTATTAGTTATTATGATTCATGTGTGGCACAAATAAAAATGGAGCGCAATTTGTGGTGATAATATAGAGAGAATGAAAATCGATGTATTATTTAAGAAATACATTTTTAAAAGAAAGGATTGTATCAAAAGACAGGCCTGTTATACGAGCATATCGGTAGTAATACACAGGGTGTCCACAAATTATATTTACAACTTCAAATCTAAATAACTAAATAATGGAACGAGGTATCTCAGTTCTGTTGCCTTAATGTAAAAGTGAAACTCTCAAAGTTTTATTTACTGTTCTTTCAGGTACATTGAGTAAGTAGGGAAAATGTGAGGTCACATTTCCAGAAAATGACTACTCCACAGGAGAAGGCACAGTATGTTTCCTCTTCTTATAATAAATGATTGAATAGGCATAACTGTCGAATTTGGTGGGTATGAAAAGCCTCAAGAGGTTCGAGAAATCGACAGCCAAAGCCCAAAGGTTAATGTGTGGTGTGATCTTATGCACAATCATTGACCCCCTTTTGATATCCTACGGGCAACAAGGGGGCCACACATAGAGATGCGTTGAGGTGGTAAAGAAAACTTTGAGTGTTTCTCTTTCAAATGAAGGAAACAGAACTGAGATACCTTGTTCCATTATTTAGTTATTTAGATTTGAAGTTGTAAATATAATTTGTGGACACCCTGTATTTCCAATTCGGCCACTAACGAGAACATTCACGTCCATGACAATATGGACTCAGATTCCCCACGCGAAGTAAAGGACGCCCCCTTGTAGGCGGAGAAGAAATCACGTGCTGCCTCAATTGCTTCTGCCAATGGTTGAAAACACCCACGTGATGCCCGGAAAACGCGGGTAGCCAAGTGGGACAAGCTTCTAGCGTATAAGCAACTAATTTGATTTTTTTTGACCTCATGAATTGCTTTGACATTATTTAAAATATCCAAAATTACTGAAATCATATTCTGAACAAAGTACGAAATATTCAATTATATGAATCAAATATAGTTAATATGCACTATTCGTTTAGTTACAGAAATAAATCATGATGCGAAAATATGAAACAATGTAAATTCACTACAGTCTTAAAATTCAATGGAAAGTAAAAAAGACAATTATGGTAGAGAACATTATTGGATATGATTAAAATTGCAACTTTGATAGATATTAAACAAACTCAATTTGTTATTAAGTATAATGAACGTCGTACCAGAACATCGCACCAGTGGCACATAGGAAATGAAAATATACACTAATTTAGAAACTTCGATTATTCTCCCATAATCCTTGGTTTTAACCTTCAAAGAAATATATATAGATTAATTGTTTATTAATTGTAAAATAATATTTAAACAGTGCTCAGATAGGACGTGCTCTATAGACGGAGAAACAAATGTAAATCTATGATTTTTTCAGACCTCTGAAAAATTTTCTTTATACGCCTCGCATTCAACAAGACCGGCCCCGCACGCAGAACCTACAAAGAATTTTAAAACCATTTTTCATTGCAAATTGCAGAATTGGACATCGACAGATGGCGCTGCTGTACTACTTTGCAATACTATGGTAAACTTAATCATTAATAACATCTAAAATTTGTAATTGTATACGTCTTAAATTACATGAAGTTCATGTCTCTAAAATATAATATTGTATCATACTTAATTTTTTCATACAATGAAACACTTCGACAAACTAACGCAGAAGAATGAAGAGAAAAGTTAAAATGTTTGATGAAAATGTGAAACTTATCGAGAATATATCATGCATATATTCATTGATTGCATACTTTTAAAATTTTAAAAACAATTTAATTCTGAAAAAGTGGTATGAATTGTGGCATTTTATTGAGCTCACCATTAATATTTATAATGGAACAGTAATCTAATCTAAATCAAAATATTACATATATATCTTTCAAACATGGAGTCAGAAAATTTGATTGAGGACTTTAACTGTGGGTTATTTATTCCTGACAGACGTTCTAAACGTGAAAATAGTTTTTAATTTTTAACGCCAGAAAACATACATCCGCTGACAGCACGTTGCATATTACATGCATTTTTCAGGCACCATTTTACTACCCTGGAAACGTGCAGTTACTTGGAAAATATTTCCCAAAAATTTGTGAGCATCATTTCAAATTCCATATTGGGGTTAGATAGAAAGATGTAAGTCTCTGAAGAACTTCGTTACAAACGTGCTATTACTACTACTTTGGAAAACAGAAAATTCCAGCAGTGTGTTGCCAGAATATAAGCCTACTAGTAAAAGAAGAAATAAAGGTGCATAAGTTGACCGGTTTAATGAAAGTCCGGATTAACTGACAGAACCTAAAAGAAAAGTAGAAAGTGCACAAAAACTCCGTTTATAGCAACAAAACACGTTTATTATGGTGTAAAGGGCATAGGCCTGAATACACTATACAGTACAGTACAAAGTATGCGGGAAACAGAATGTCATCAGTTGGTGACTGTCTTTTCTTTGGGAAGTTTCGCCTTGTAATCAAGGGGTCCCGGGTTCGATTTCCGGTGGAGGCACATAGTGGTTCGGATCCCACTTTAAACTGTAGGTCCAGTCCCCATTAGCCTTACTGTGCATAAAGTGGACTTGAAACAACAAATCAATCCAATCCAATATTTGGGAAGTTCTCTTGTTGACTTCTAGCCGCATTAGTAGGTGGAATGCTTCGTTCTGGCTGGGTCCTTTGACCTACTTTTTATTTTACGACGTTTTACGCACTAAACTAACCTACAATGAAAGAAAAAATGGACAGAAAAAGCTCTGGCATCACTTTTTAAGCTATTTTTTACCCTATTACAAAAAAGGAGAGAGAGAGAGAGAGTGAGAGAGGAGGACGAGTTAAACAACCGACAGTGTTGCCAACTCCTCACTCGAAAAAATCACCAAGGTTTTTTTTTGGGTCTAACCTAACCTAAAGCAAGGAGCTGGCAACGCTGCTTGAGGTCTGCCTTGCGGCGTTGCCAACATCTTACTCGAAAAAATCACCAAGGTTTTTATTTGGTCTAATATAATTTAAAGCAAGGAGCTGGCAATACTGCTTGAGGCTTGTCTTGGAGTATTGCCAACATTTTACTCGAAAAGTCACCAAGGTTTTTGTTTTTTGGGTCTAACCTAACCGAAAGCAAGGAGCTGGCAATACTGCTTGAGGTTTTACAGTGCATAAAGCAATTTGCCAACCTACTGGTTTGCCATAGCGTTTTACAAAAAGAGAGAGGGGGAAAAGTTAAACAACCGATAGTGTTGCTAATATTTACCTACAGCTTTTTTTTACTTGGCAAGAGCTATCTTACTTGAGGCTTAACTAATTTATATACTGACGTAACATACACACACTGAGCAAAAAGAGTCGGCAACAAACATATACTGCCGTAAAAGAGAGAGGGATAGATAGATAGATAGCAACACAGTATGTGCGTGCGTGTATAATATGTAGCATTATTAACTAGAGTGCGTTGGCAACCCACCTACAACTAAAAAAAATAAAGATGCCAATGTTGCTGAGAGAGACTAAGCTGGCAACAGTGGTGAGCGAATATGCATTATTTCCAAGTCCCGAGTGCCAATGTATATCGTGATTTTTGCAAACCTCTCTCGCGGGAACGATGCGCCACTCACACACGTACGTACTTTTTTTTATTTTTGTATTTTCATCTACTGAAGTGACTGAAGGGCAAGCTGAAAATCTGTAGTCAACTCAACCGGTTCTCTTATCATTTGAAATCTTTTTCGCATACATCGACCTCACACCCATCAATCAAGCTTCAAAAAGCTTATCACGCCCAGATATTTAAACATCCGGTTTAATTGTTACCGCTGCCGCTAGTTGATCGCACCCATCGTACCCAACCCATCCGGTTTGATTGTTACGCGACATCGCAGCAGTGATTTCCCACGGCAGCTCTTTTCTCCCCCCACGATTGCTTTCAAGCATATTGTTTCGCTCTGTTGCTTTAGTATCCTGGGCTTGTTATACATCACTGTCACTTTATTTGTATCGGCAGTAATTTTCCAAGCAATTTTAATCACAGCCTATCTACAATTTTCATCGACTGTTGGGGGTGATTGAAAGGATAAGCTAAAAATCTGTGGTCAACTCAACTGTGTTGTGTGGAAACTTGGGCGAGTAACTATGGGAAACCATCAATCACACAACAGGAAACTGTCAATTGCCTGGGTGCGACTGCAGGAAGTTGTCCATCAAGTTGGGCGTCAACGATATGTTTTCTAGGAAAGGGCGTTTACGCATAGCTCGAACCAACCTTGAAAGTTTAGCTGCCGGCAGGTATAAGTTTCTATTTAGAAATCTCGCGCACATTAGTTGCAGTCGAGTATTGCTACTGGGCAGTCACATAAAAGTGTACGCTATACCAAGTGTAAATATCAAGTGTAATAGAAGCCGAATTAGTTTGGTCTGTCAGGTGAGTACCATATCAGCATAAGTTATACGCACACAAGTTGCTTGACTAGCTATAAAACTAAAATTTACGCAATTATACTACTGTTTTGTGTGTGTTAAATTGTTAGCAGCTTTTTATAAATAAATTTTATTTTTTTTGTTATTTTTTTACATGTGTGTGTGTTAATAATAATTGCAAGTGGCGTTAGTGAACAGAAAGTGTTGTTTTTATTAAACAACGAAATTATGCTAAACAAAAAAAATATGAGCATATATAACATATGCTTGAAAAAAAAACTATTCTTCATCGCGAATAACATAAAAGCGAGGTAACAATCGGGAGGGGCAATAATTATAATCATGTTAGTTTACTTATAGTGGATAGTATTGACGCGTGTACACTGGGTTGGATTTGTTATTTTAAATCTATTTTATGCACAGTAAGGCTAATCGAGACTGGGCCTACAGTTTCAAGAACTATTTGTGCGGGTATCGAACTTTTGATTACAATGCTATTGCTGTGCTATTGCAGAGGCTAGTAGAAGTACTGATTGATTTGATGTTTTAAATCCACTTTATGCACGTAAGGCTAATCGGGACTGGGCCTACAGTTTTAAGAACCACTTGCACGGATATCAAACTTTTAATTGCAAAACTATTGCAGTACTATTGTAGAGGCTAGTGGAAGTACTGATAGATTTGATGTTTTAAGTCTATTTTATGCACGTAAAACTAATCGGGACTGGACCTACAGTTTCAAAAACTATTTATACGGATATCAAACTTTCAATTACAAAACTATTGCAGTGCTATTGTAGAGGCTAGTGGAAGTACTGATAGATTTAATGTTTTAAGTCTATTTTATGCACGTAAGGTTAATCGGGACTGGACCTACAGTTTCAAGAACCACTTGTGCGGGTATCAAATTTTTGATTACAATGCTACCACTACACTATTGTAAAGACTAATGGAAGTACATAGTTATTCGAATCTAATTTATTTAAAATATTTAGTTTTTTTTTTTATGCAGGCTTATTGATTTTTAAACCTAATATTAAATAAAATCCGACAATTATATCCAAATATACTTATGGCTACAACAAGCATTCGCAAAAATGGCTTGAGATTTTTTTGCTACGTAAACAAAATAGTCGACATGCCAAAATATAAACAGGCTATATAGATTTGAGAGATGGATAGGAAAAAATTAATTAAAATTTAATTTCATGATTACAACACGAACTTAATGATTGATTCATTGATTGATTTAGTTTATTTTAACTTCGCATTTTGTGCCTCTTGGCTAATTTGCGAAGATGGGGATGAGTGATGAAATTGATGAAAATGAATATTCACAAACAACCATACCTGACCGGGATTTGAACCCAGGGAACCCTTGGTGTTGTAGTGTGATGTGCTAACCACTCGGCCACGGGGTCGGGTAAGTACTGGTATATACATAAACCAAAGTTACATGGTTCTAGCCCCCATAGGAGTCGAGAAAATCAATGTCTTGGAAAACGTCTTAAGACAAATATCTTAATCTTTAAGAAAGTCGACTTCCGGTATCTCAAGATGTTACTTCCGGTTTGTCAAGAAAATTTTCTTAAAACAATTATCTTAAGACGTTTTCTAAGACATTGATTTTCTCGACTCCTATGGGGGCTAGGATGATGATTGTGGGTTTGTTGGATAGGTTTTGATCATAACTACTCAACTACAAGCAAGCCCCCCCTTAATTTGTTTAATTAATTCGATTTGATCCTAAAAACACTCTGCATCCTATTAGAGTGCTTTGGATGTGTTTTAGATTAAAAATTTTGTAATTGGGGGTGTAGAAAAGCTATTCTTGCTCGATGAAGGCAATATATTTTAAAACTGCTCTGTGACCCTCTCGTTTTTCACGTCGTACGCGAAGGACTTCTCTGCAATCAGGATGACGCTACATACGGTGTCCTCGGGCAATGGACTGTTGAACTCGCAGACGACCTTGATGTTGGTTCGATCGTTGACCACCACCTGTTTTCTTTTTGTGGTGTTGATGACGAACATCGGCCTGCGGATTTTGAATTCGCTGGGAGTGTAGTACATGTCCACGCTTCCCTCGGTTACGCGTTTGTAAGCCGTGTAAGCTTCGTAAAGTTTGAGGTAATCATCTTTGGTCATGTCGAGGTTGTAATTCTCGCGCGGGAAGACTTCGTTGCGTCCATTCTTCAGATAAACGTTCTTGATCTTGCAGTCGTCGAATTTGCTGGAATCTTTTTCCTGATTGTTATCGCGCCCGGTTTGAAAGAACACTACGACGAAATCTGGCATGTCGAACTGTATGTTGTTGAACTGTGTCGTCACGTCGAATTCCATGTGACTCCCCGACGCCATCTTCTGCACGCACTGGTAACCGTGAAAGTGAATCGCCACCTGCGGATTCTTCAAGATCTCCGCTTTGTACTTGAGGGCGTAGTTTGTTTCGTATTCCACGATCGGCATTCTCAATTCCATGCTCCGGATGACGCACTTGGCCGCTTCGGGTAATGTGTTGGCTATCGGCGTGCCGTCGGCGTTCAAGTTGGTGTATCGCATCAGTGTGTTGTTGTCGTTGGCCGCTCTTCGAAACGTGACGCGCAATCCTCCCTTCCACATGATCTCCTTGTAGTCCGAGAAGAATCCCGGCAGCAGACGCATGGGAAAGAGCACCGTGTGATTTCTAGTCGATATTTTCGTCCCCGCTTCGAATCCTCCCGCCTGGTAGTATGCTGCGTCTGTTTTGGATAATTTCAAAGTTCCCACTGCCGTCGACGTGATGCCTGGATAGTCTATTCTGTCTATGACGGCGTTGTGTTTCCTCACCTCCACCTGCGAGAACAGGTGAGGCACGAAGTTGTCCACGAGTATCAAATTTGCATTGGGCGGAAACGCTTCTCCGCTTTCTTTCTTCACCACGTCGAATTGAAGGTAGAGGTCCGCTCTGTGAGGATGAACAAACCCGTCGCCTACGTCCACGTCGTATTCGATCTCCCTGTTTGCTTCGTTGAGATTGGCGAACGTGCGACGGTTCGGAGGGAAAGATTGCAATTCGTAACTTTCGATTTGCTCCATTTTTACTATGCGTGTTATTTATTATACGTTGATCTCCACGATGGCCGTTGTAGTGGCACCTGCAAAATCCACCACGTCTCCTTTCTCGTTTGTCACCACCAACTCTATGTCGTCTATGCGGTTGCGGCATACTGGAAAATAGATCGGCGAAGAGGGTGTGTAGATGATCGGCTCCATGAATTCGGAACTGGGTTTGAATGTGGCTATGATTCCTGTCTGCTTGTGACTTCCTAACAATCCGTCCGAGGATTTCGTGATCATGCCTTCCGCCACGTTGCAGTGAACGTTTAGAGTTTCTATGGCTAGAAATTTAGGAATATTGACTGCCGTATGTTTGATGCCAGCTTCGAGTTTGGTGTCGTTCTCGAAACCTAAAAGTTCTCCCATGGTGCCCAGGTCCACGGTCTCCGTCGCCGATAGGATTTCCACTCTGTGCGTGACCGAATTTTGAGAAAGGTACGTGCCTTTGGGTAACTGAGCTTGCAAAGTGGAAAGATTGTATTGGCCTGGCGTGACGACGATGTGTTCGCTTCCGACACTAATTTTATTATTGTGCTGCGTGACGTTAGGTATGAGGTACATGCTGTAGAATGCACGGAGAGCTACGGATTTAGGATAGACGATGTCGTCGTGCAGCGTGAGTTTCAGGATCGAAGATTCGCTCGTGAGATGGAACACGCCCATTGTGTTTCAGGTTCCACAATGCTTTCTGAAAATGTTCCACCGACGGGTTATTTATTTTAGACATGTATGCGAGAACGGAAAGGCATAGGTGGCCGCAGTTAACATCAGTGAAACCCTGGATGCGTTTGTCATTGTAGTAGAGGTTGGCAACACTGAGATAGTTCACCAACCTGGCAGGCGGTGTGCCACCGAACGAATCGAAAACAAATGCTTTGTCATCGTCAATTTTGAGGTAGCATATCCAATGTGTACCAGGATTTTTGTATCTGTCCAGGTTGACCACGCCATACTCTTTTTTCTTCACAGCAGAGGGTAGAGAATCGGACATGAAAACACCCCTGAAGTTCTTTATTCCCAACAGTTCGATTAGAGATTCAATATCGAAGTTGGACAGGGCTTCTTCTTTTTTTTATATTTCTTCAAAGCATCGAGGTTGCTTTTTTGTTTTTTGGTTATACCTTTCCCCTTTTTCTCCATAGCCAGGTTGTGACGTTTCTGTTCTTCCAATTCTGCCTTGTTCTTCTTCGAGTCGATGACGGTTTTTGCGATGGCGGCACTTCCGCCGGCCAAACTTCCAACGGCCCCTAATGCTGCCAGGATGGCTGGGATGCTGAATATGAAACCTCCGATCTTTTGCTGTTTTCGCGAACGCTGCAAGCGTCTCAATTGAGGTGTGCTGAGAAGTAATTTCATTCCGTGTCCTTTTGTCAAGCAAGAACGTTTCTTCTCACGTTGTTTCTTGGTGAGTAACCCATCGAGGGCACCTAGATTTTTCAGATTGGAGTATGGTATCTGGTACACGACACCCTTAGGCTTCATGTTGATGCTCTATATGTTATTTTCACGATATGTTATTTATATATATGTTTTGAGATTTTTTTGCTTTGTGTAATTTTTTCGGTATGTTATTTATATATAAATATTCTGAGATTTTTTTTGGTCCGTGTAATTTTTTTCAAGGATATACTTCGCGCAGAGTCGTTACACAAATTCTATTACGTGCTTTGTTTTTTTACCAAGAAGTTCTTTTGTACCCTTGTACACGATTCGAGTTTTGTTCTCGATTAAAATAGCTAGCTTCTCGTTGGATAACATGTCAGCGTATCGATCTGGTAAAAATAGACTGTATTGTGCGTTGAGCAACAGACGCGCCTTGGGACCATACTGGGTAGAAACAATTGAACCGGAAGTTATCGTGTAAGGTTTGTCCACTTCCAATTCCCGAATTTTTACATACTCTACTGACAAATTTAGCATTTGTTTTAATGCTTGGAGGTCACTCATTTTTTCAGTTGTCATATCGAAGAGAAATTTTCAGTGTGTGTGTTAGAGAAATTTAGTTTTTTTTTTTTTTCACGATGTGTGTTATTTATATATACCGAAGATTTTTTTCACGATGTGTGTTATTTTATATATATTTTTTTCACGAGATTTTTGTATCGAAGATTTTTTTTGTGTGTGTGCGTTAGAGGAAGAAAGTTCGTGCTTCGGAAAACGCAATGATGTGCGTGATGATTTCTTCAGTTTCCTGTTTGGACTTACACCAATCATCAGTATATTGTCTTCTCCCCTGCCTCGCCTCGTGCAGTTCGTCTAACCTATCGTTTAATTTTTCCCCCGCAACCGAAAGAAGAGTGTCAAGATCACCGCTCCTCATTCCACTGATCTCCCGAAGATGGCCCTTGATAAGCATTTCACAGGGGATACGAAATTTCGGAGTTGTTCTTGCTACGTGTAAAAGTTTCCCTACATCCTCGCAAGCGTGTTTGAATATTTTACATAGCAGTTCGTGCGGCAAATCGGTTATGCAAGACATGTTGTTATTATTTCTTTTTTTTACTGTATGTTATTTATTTATACACCCCATCCAAATTTTTGTTTCGTGTTCATGGCTATGGTGGTGCCCAGTGCCGCAACTCTTTCTCCCAGCGATGCGTCTCTGCTGACGAATCTTTCGAAAGCTGCGTGCTCTAACTTTCTGTCTGCTTCGTGACGTGCATCCAGATCGGTGCGAGTGGTGTTGTAAGCGATGTCGTGATCTTTGCATGCGGCATCCAACGGATTCACACCCCTGTCTCCTCTCTCCAATCTTTTCTCGAGTTTGGTACCTGGTCCGCAGTACTGGTAGCCGGGTAAATGCATCTCGAAAGGTAACTTGTTGATGATGTCGTTCACAAGCCCCTTTCCTTCGGCCACGTTCCAGAATCTCGGAGGCAGCGTGTTGATAATTTTAATGAGGTAACCTATGCCCTTGTCGTTGTTCACGATGAAGTTGGAAAGTTTCGTGCTGATCATGTCCACAATTCCTACCTTCTCGTTGTAGAAATTACGATTGCCTGCATTCTCCTCTCCTGCAATAACCAACAACCTGTCTATGAGCTTGCGCACGTCGTCCACCCACACAAACTCTTTGGGTAGGGTGTTGTAGAGTTTGACGCCGCTGCCTGTTTTCACCTGGTTCCATATCGGTTTGATGAGATTTCTGTACTTCTCGCCGCTGCTCGATTTCACCCTATTCTGCGAGGCGTCGTTGTTCTGGTATAAGGCATCCGTCATGATCAAAATTTCCTTGTAACTCTGGTAATCTTCGTCGGTGTAATCTTTCGGCTGCTTTTTGGCAACGAGTTCCCACAGTCCCACCGTACCCGGATACCTGTTCCAACTATCCTTCTCGCCTAAATTAACTTTAATGTCGTTGCCTTCGAAGGTCACCTTCGATTTTCCAATCTTCCAAACCACACCGCCGCCCTCGTTGCTCTCCATGCTCGGATACAATCCGAACACTTCATCCTTGTCGAATTTCCCCGTGCTCAGGTAGTCTCGTGCCAAAGGTCCCAACTCGATTTTATCCAAAGACGACGGTGTGTTACCTATGGCTCGATGTCGTGCCGGTACGTCTCTTAGTTCGAACGGCGTCGAAGGAATGCTCGAAATGGGCGTGGGTACGGTGTAACTTTTAGCTGCAAGTGGTACGAGTTCGTTGATCAAATTTTTATTTTGTTCCGTGACGCCTTTAATTTCTTTACCTAGATCGCTGATGGCGTCGATCACAGGTTGATCTTGACGTTTCTTCTCTTCGTAGAATCCGCGATTCTCGGATTTCCAACCTTTGAAGCGTTTCGCGAGGTAATCGCGAAGCTTGAGATTTTCGTCTTCGATTTTTCGTTTCGTCATATCGTTATTTATACACATCGTTTCTCACAACGTTGCAACGTTTAGAAAGTCGTTGATTTTGTTTCTGTATTTTCCGTCGTTGGGTTTTCTCGTCATGTCGATCGTCGCGAATCCGAAATCGTCACTGTTCCAACAGTGGGAGCAGCAGCGTTCCGAAAATTGATTGTAGTTCATGTCTCCGCCTACGTAGTCATCGTACGCGTGCTTGAGGTTGGTGTGATCTTGACGAAACAAACATATGAAATTAGCGTTGTCGCGTACTAACTGTTTTGGAATTTTGGAAAACGTTTGAGCTAGGAAGAAGCAATCTATTCCTTTGTGACGACCTTGCGTGAAAAAATTGCGAATTTCATTTTGATTTTCCAGGATGACATCGTCGAACACAACGACTGAATTTTCACGACAATCGTCGAGTGGCTTTATTTCCGAAGCGAACGTTGCAATGTCCAGACCATCGTACAGTTTTATCAGTTGCTTGTATTTCGCTTGTTCGAGACTTTTCGAAAATACGTAGAGGTGCCTGTTCTTCCAATCTAACCAATTCGGTGCGAGGAGAAAATTGTCCACGAGCAGTGTTGTTTTCCCACACCCCGAAGGACCTACGATCAGACAGCGAATGCTGTCGGGAAGCAACTCACCGTTCTTTTTTCTTGTTTGACTTTCCGAATCCGGTAGACGTTTCACCACGTTCCACGTACTTACAAGATCACTTCGTTCGCGTTGATCCAACTCTTTTCCGGAAGTCCCAGCCATTTGACAAACAGTTTGTCGCCTTTTCTACGCAATACTTTCTCGATGAGGTACGTGTCGGGATGTTTTGTTTTAGAGAGTTCCTCTTCGTAAAATCTTCCTTTCAAAATCTCACCGCTACTATCTTTTATTATATACGTGTGTCGGTTTCCGGGTAAAACTCGAACCACCGTAAAAAGTTCCGTGCTCCAATTTTTTGTGAACCCCTTCTCGAAGGTGCGTTTGAATTTGCTGATCCTCACCTGGTCTCCAATTTTGAATTTTGATTTCTTGGTAGTCGTGGGAGTGTACTTTGGACAGTAAACGCTGGAAATTAAACGCTGCTCGTCAGATTTCGTAACGTCAGCTGGCTTCATGCCTATCGTTCTGTGTACCATATCATTATAGGTGTCGACGAGTTCCGGCAGTATGTCGACCCATTTGTAATTTCCTCGAAGCGTGAATCGTTTCCACATGTGTGTTTTCAAGGTTCGATTAAATCTTTCCACGATGCTGGCTTTGATGTGACTGAAAGTCGAATAATGTCGAATGTCGTGTTTCCGAATAAATTTTTGGAATACGGCATTGTAAAATTCCTTCCCGTTGTCTGTTTGCAAAAACCGTGGTCGTCTGTCGCTTTCGCGAAAAATTGTCTTGAATGCTTCCGTTACGCACGTTCCCGTTTTGGCTTTCAAAGGTAGAGCCCATGCGAATTTCGAAAACGTGTCTATGACGGTAAGGAGATACTTGTTGCCCTTGTTCAATTTATGCACGTTTTTTAGATTGCCGCTGCTCATCTCCACGAGGTCACTTTGCCAGAGGTCATCGATTCCCTTGGTTACCACCGCTAAACGTTTGTAGTTGCGGCGTGCAGGTTTATGCAATTCTTCGACGATGGCTTGCCTAGACATTTTTTTAGAGATTACGTTTGAAGAGAAGCACCAGCGTGATGGGATTCAAAGAGGGTGGCACTTCGCTCGTGTTTTGAATGATCAGCTTATCGCCAGCACTCACGTCGAAAACGGTGAGATCTTCGTCTTCGTGTATTTCATATACGTTGCGCGTTTCGTTCCAACGTGCCAGAGGAATGTTTCCTGCTTTCTGGACACCGCGATTCGATATCAAGGTCATGGTGGGAACGCTAGCTTTTCTGCCGTGAGACCAGTACGAAAATTCGTTTATCTGAATCGTGCCATCGAGGAGAAACTTGTAGTACGGATGATAAGGATGCAACATGTACAGTTTGTTACCTTCGACGAACGTGGAGATTCTCTGTTGATTGGGTACGCTGTTGATTTCGATGGCTTGCAGAGAATGCAGTTTAGCGAATTTAGTATCGACGCTAACAAGGTTGCTGTGAAGCTGTCCCAGTGTATTTTGTACGGGCAACAAATGTTCGACGATGCTATCCGTTACTGTAGAAAATGACGGTTTGATTTTCACTTCCACGTTCAACTGCTTGTAGTTTTCGTTGAGTTCTTGTAACTTGGCACCGAAAGAGGCCAGCGTCGATTCCTGCGTGGATTCCAACACTCCAACTTGATCTCTGATGTTGACGACGATACTCTGAAGGTTCTCGACTTGATTCAATTTCGAACTTTTCTCGGTAAGATCGTTCACGATGCTTCGCATCTCGGTAAACTGCGTGTGAAGGTCGGCGACGCTCTGCGAAGTGGGCAGCGTCGACACCAGCGAAGCAAGTTCGTCTCGAATCTGTTCCACGTTCGCCGTTTCCGTTTCCAGTCGTTTCAGCATACGTGATATGCTCCTTTTCAAAGCGTGCAATTCTTTGGAGGTGGGGAGATTGGCAACCCTACTCTCGAGATCGCTCAACGAACTTTTGATGTCGCTCGAATCGGATAGTGCTGTCACCGCCGTTTTCAATTTTTCCAAATCTTCGCTCGAAGGTACGCTCGTCCGTAACGATTCCAAGTCACCCTGTATGTTGTCCAGCACGTGATGAAAATGAGCAAGATTGGTTTCGACGTTCAAATTTTCTAAATATTCGATCTTCTGCTGAACCGTGCTTAACGTGTCTTGAATGCTCGTTAACGCGTTCGCTTCAGCGTGAATATTTTTAATTTCTTCGTTGATCAACTCCAGAGATGCCTGAAGCGTAGCGATGGTGGTTTGAATGTGTTCGAAATCTTGATAAGCCTCCAATTGAATTTTTATGTTCGCAACGCTTTTGCCGATGACCTGCAGTTCGTCTGACGATGGTAGGTTCGTCATTGTATCTTCCAAAGTCTGTAACTTGGATTTAATTTCTTCCAACGTGCCGGTGAATTCTTCTTGTAATTTGGAAACAACGACATGCAAGCGTTCTACATCAATATCCTTCACAACAGTTTGAAGTTCAGAGAAATTCTTTTCGATTGTCGAAGTTCGTTCTTCGATTTCGAGTTTCAATTTTTCCAAATCTTCATTTTTCGATTGAAATTGCTGCAATTTGAGCAAATCATTTTGAAGCTTATCCACGCTCAACTGTATATTTTGAACGTTGTCGTAAGAAGGTACGTCGACATAATTTTTTATGAGCGTTTTCAGTTCGGAATCGATTTTCAGAATGGGGTCGAGACATTGCGTTTGGAGCGTAGCAATCTCCGACTCTAAACTTTTGTTTAAGGTCTCCTGCAAAGCAATCAAATCGCTCCTCAACTTTTTAATTCGGACGTCCAACATGAGAATCTCTTCTGCGTGGTCTACACGCTTAGTGTTGCCGAAAATATCGTTAGGCATTTTGGTTAACGGTTATTTATAATAGGATAGACGATTCGTAATTCTACGAAGAGAGGAACGAGTTTGTCGTAATCTCCCAGGAGTTCCACGTAAAAATAATCTCCTGCAGAAACATCGTACGTAATGTTAGAAAGCATCTTGTCATGCTTGATTCGAAAAATGTTCTTGCCGGTAGATATTTTGATTTCGCCTACGTTTTCCGGATTCACGGTGATTTGAAGTTTCCCACCGATCGGAATTTCGTAAAAATGTAAATTGTTGTTGAAGATGTAAAACATCTTGCCCACATCGTCATTCAGTTTCGTCCAGATACTATTGAGGTGAACAATCAGTAGACCATTGAGTTTAGTTAACATGGAAGGTAGATCTGTCGTCGTGCGATGTACAGTCTCCATGTTTGTTTGTTTTCGAAAACCAAAGAGATTCATGCCGGTTATTTAAGAAAAAAAAATTGAGAACGTATCTAATATAAACAACACCACAAATAGTAACTTCATCTATGGTAGATCATTTATGGTTTTGGGGTCTAATATAAATAACACCACAAATAGTAACTTCATCCATGGTAGATTATTTATGCTTGGGGGTCTAATATAAATAACACCACAAATAGTAACTTCATCTATGGTAGATCATTTATGGTTTTGGGGGTCTAATATAAATAACACCACAAAAAAAAATAAGTGCAATTTAGTAACTTCATCTTTTTTTTCTTAGCAAAAAAAAAATGGAGAAGAAGGAAGCGAAACGTGCATGTGACGACTGTGGGAAATATATATCCATTTCAAATTTGAGTAGACATCGGAAGAATGTGCATGGGGAAGGATCAAGTAAGAGAGAGCTCGATGTTGACGATCAAGTGCCACGAAAAAAGCAGAAGAGTGCCGGCGAAAATATTAGAAATATTTTAACCAAGGAGACTTTCCAATCTAAAGAAACATCTGATCTAAACAACTTTTTTCATTCGGTCAAAAGCGAGTTAATTTCGTCTATCACCGAAGCTTTGTTGCAATGCTCGTTGAAAATCCACCTCATCGTTTCCGTCATTTACGAAAACGCAAAAAAAGAGCGAGAAACTTTCCATCATTACACCGGTGTAAAGAGCCTCCACGCCGCCGATGTCGATGAGCTGGATGCCATTTGCAACCAGATGTTTGACGCTTTGTTGAACAAGCACGAGACTTTCGAACAACGTGGATCGGGTTGGACACTTTGCGGTTCGTCTCACACTTTAACTTTGAAGGTGGCACGATACAACCCGATGGGAGCATCCAGCTTCATCGATTTGCCCTCGGAAATAGCCAGTAAGAAAGCCATCATCAACATTCAAAATGAGGATAACAGATGCTTTTTGTGGTGCATCATTGCCGATCATCACCCAGCCAATAATGACAAACATTGTTTATACCACTACAACAAGCCAGAATATCTCTCAGAATTTGAAAAACCTATGGCTGGTATTAATTACCCTGTAAATCTACGAGACATTAGTAAATTTGAGGCACAGTACAAAACAGATAAAAACGAAAGTATAGCAGTACACATTTTCGGATTAGACAAAAACAACACCATCTACGTTCTCAGACACAGCAACATTAAAAGTAATCGTGTCATCAGATTACTCCTGATCGAAAATGATGATAATTATCATTATTGTCTAATCCACAATCTTCCAAAATTAACAAGAAGTCAAATTACCAGAGATCACCATAAAATTCGAGTATGCGACAGATGCCTGACTATATTCTACGGTCGAGGAAAAAAGAATGCTGATGAAGAACTCCAAGATCATCATGAAATGTGTAGTAAACATCCGGCTACGGCTATCAAAATGCCTTCTGATGACATGAAATTTTCCAACTACAAGGCGCTACTCCGGCATCCCGTGGTGATATACGCCGACTTTGAAAGTTTCCAACTTCCACTCGCCATCTGCGAACCGAATCCCAGCGTATCGAGCACCACCGAAATTCTACATCACGAAGCCTGCGCTTTTGGATTGATGGTCAACAACACAGGCAATGTTATTTTATATCGTGGCAATGATGTTCCACAAAAATTCGTTCAAACCTTGAAACAGATGGCCATAAAATTCGCTCCTCTACTAAGAGAAGACAAACCAATGGAGTCTCTTACCCAGGAAGAGAAGGAAGCATACGACCTTGCCTCTCAGTGTGATGTGTGCGAAAGTAACTTCACCCTCGAAAATGTCAAAGTTCGCCACCATAATCATCACACGGGAAAATATGTGGCCCCCCTGTGTAACAACTGTAATATACAAATCAAGAAACCGACTTTTATTCCTGTATTCATTCACAATTTGGAGGGCTACGACGCCAAAATCTTCATAAAGGAGATGGGATGCGATGCTCAACCCATTAGCGTCGTAGCTCGCACCAACGAGAAATTCATTTCATTCAGCAAGATGGTGGACGTTGGAAATGACATTCACGTAGAAATTTGCTTCTTGGACTCCTACAACTTTCTGTCTTCGAGTTTGGCGACACTTGCGTCTCAACTCACCGACGATGATTTGGTCGCCACCAGGAAATGTTTTGGCAACCAACATTTAGCACTGTTGAGACGCAAGGGTGTTTACCCCTACGAATACATGACGGATGCTTCCAAATTCTCAGAAACATCGTTACCACCGAGAGAAGCATTCTACAGTCGTCTTAGCGACACCTGTTGCACCGAAGAGGACTACCATCATGCTCAGCTTGTCTGGTCTACATTCTCTTGTCAAAGCATGGCCGACTATCACGATCTGTATCTCAAACTGGATGTTACGCTATTGAGCGACCGTTTTCATCTCCATCGCTCGAGAGGAATAGCAGCATATGGTTTGGACCCCGCTTTCAGCTACACCACACCGGGTTATTCTTGGCAGGCAATGTTAAAATCCACGAAGGTGAAGATAGAACTCATCAAAGACGTCAATCAACTTTTGTTTGTCGAAGAGGCAAAACGTGGTGGAATCGTCCAGTGTCCCCTTCGATACGTCAAGGCCAACAATCCATATGTTGCCGATTTCGATGCAGGCAAACCGAGAAACTTCTTGGCATACTGGGACATGAACAACCTGTATGGTTATGCCATGTCCGAGACTCTGCCCATCGGAGAATACAAATGGATGAATGAGCAGGAACTTCAAGATTGTTTGGAATGGAGCGAAGATCATGAAAATGGTTGTTTTCTGAAAGTAGATTTGGAATATCCTGCATCGCTTCATCGAGAACACCATGGATTTGCGATGGCACCTGTGATGGAATCGGCTCCGGAGAAGAAGCTGATGCTCACCTTCAAGAGCAAAGAGAATTACGTGGTGCATTATCGTCTCCTACAATTCTACCTCCAGCATGGATTGGTTTTAAAGCGCGTGCACTCGGGATTGAAGTTTAAACAGACCAGGTGGCTAGCACCCTATATCGACGGCAACACTCAACGTCGAGCATCAGCTTCTTCTTCCGCAGACAAAGACCTATACAAATTGATGAACAACAGCATCTACGGCAAGAGCATGGAAGATGCCAGGAAAAGAAGAAATATCAACTTGGTCTCCGACCCCAAGAAAATAAACAAGCTCGTCGCTCAGCCCACGTACAAGAACTTCACGATACTGAGCGACACGTTGGTATTGATCGAACGTGCTCTTAGAAACATAACATTCAACAAACCAATCGCCGTGGGAGTCGCGATCCTCGAGTTGTCGAAGCTAGCCATGTACAAGTTTCACTACGACATCATGAAACCACGCTATGGAGAGGCGATCGAGGTGGCGTATACCGACACGGACAGCTTCGTGTACAACATCCGCGCCGATGATCTATACGAAGATCTCAAAAGCATGAGCCACCATTTCGATTTCTCCAATTATCCGAAAGATCACACTCTATTCGACGACAGCCAGAAAATGACGATCGGGAAGATGAAGGATGAAGTCAACGGCCGCATCATCACAGAGTTTGCTGGCCTTCGAGCGAAAATGTACGCCATCAAAATTCAGGATGAGACCGAAATAAAAAAGGCAAAGGGGGTGGGGCGTTCGAGCACAAACAAACTAACCGTAGAAGATTACAAGTCGTGCTTGTTCGACAAAAAAATCAAACGTATGACCGAACATCGGATCACGAGCACCATCGATCAGTTGCATACATCCACGATAAACAAAGTGGCGCTTGATCCCCACGACACCAAATTGAGACTGCTAGACTGCAACATCCACACCCGAGAATGGGGATACTATGACGAGGAAGAAACCTGCTCGCACCATTAGACTTCTGCATCAAAAAAGTACGTATTATTTCTTGCATCACTTTTTTTTTAAAAAAAAACAATTATTCACACTTATTTTTGCATTCACACTTTTTTTTATATTTTTTTTATCATTTTTTTTTTAAAAAAAACAATCATTCACATTAATTTTTACATTCACACTTTTTTTTATATATTTTTCTATCATATTATGTACACTATTTTGAGAATATTTTTTTATTTCTTTCAGATGCTGCACACCCAACGGAAACTTTTTTAGTTCTTACACATTCCATTCTTAACCAAAAATTTTTCTTCTTTTCAATTATAAAACACACACATTACACACGGAGGTCCTCTGTAGGGAGTCATGGGGGGGGTTTAAAAAAAAAACCCATGAAACTCTACAGAGGCATGGCTTTGTTAGCCGTGGCCATTAGAACTGTGTTGGGCACTATGCACCCCTGGCGGGATATTTTCTTTTTTTTGGGGGCCAGGGATTTCCTTAACAAAAATAATTTTGATTATCACACACACACATTGTAGAAGATCACACCTGAGAGTTTTAAAAACAAAATATCGTGGCAGATTATGCTGAGAGCAAGGTCGTGGTAGATTACACTGAGGGACCTTACAGTAAGAGGGCGACAGCCTTATAGGAAAATATCGTAAGTCATTTCAAATGTAGGACAAAAAGCGAGGTAGCATAAGAGCAAGATTTGCAGAAGGTAAAAAATAGCTTAAAAACTGATGGCAGAGCTTTTCTTCTGTCTAATTTTCTCTCATTGTAGGTTAGTTTAGCCCGTAAAACAGATTACGCTGAGAGCAGAAGCCTATTAGCAGGTTGTAGTAGATTACACTAAGGAGGGGGGGAGAAAAAAAAAAAGAGGGGGGGGGGCCTTACAGTATGAGAGAGGCGACCTTATAGGAAAATGTCGTAAGTCATTTCAAATATAGGTCAAAAAACAAGTTAGCATAAAAAATAGCTTAAAAAGTAATACCAGAGCTTTTTTCTGTCTATTTTTTTTTCATTGTAGGTTAGTTTAGTACATAAAACGTCGTAAAATAAAAAATAGGTCAAAAAGCCCAGCCAGAATCGCCCATTCCACCTCAAGCAGCGTTGCCAGCTCCTTGCTTTAGGTTAGGTTAGACCCAAAAAAAACCTTGGTGATTTTTTCGAGTGAGGAGTTGGCAACACTGTCGGTTGTTTAACTCGTCCTCCTCTCTCACTCTCTCTCTCTCTCTCCTTTTTTGTAATAGGGTAAAAAATAGCTTAAAAAGTGATGCCAGAGCTTTTTCTGTCCATTTTTTCTTTCATTGTAGGTTAGTTTAGTGCGTAAAACGTCGTAAAATAAAAAGTAGGTCAAAGGACCCAGCCAGAACGAAGCATTCCACCTACTCGCATTTTAAACCTTGCTTTTTTTTTTAACCTTGCTTGTCCGGATCAAGATAAGTTCGGTTTATCGGGGCCCGGATTAACGAGGTTTTACTGTAATAAAGCTTAAAATAAAGAATACAGTGTGCAATGTGTTTTCAGTAGAAAAAATTTCAATTTTAAATGATTCAACTCTGCATGAAAAAGATAACGTTCTTGTAAACTATGTATTACCTATTATTCAAACAAAAATTCACAAAATATTTATAAAACCGGACTGATTGTGAGAATGAAAATGGCGGCCCCTGTGCATGGCACCCTAGACTTGAGCTACACTTGCCTATCCCTCGCCACAGGCCTGCGGTTGCTAAACCAATGTCTAGAAGGAAGTTGTACTTCCGCGGAACTCCCGTATGTCGGGTGACTATGGGTGACTCTTAAACCTTTTGATGTCTGGGCAAGTCTAGAATAAGACTAAAGGTCTTTTCTACTGTTACGGTGGCAGATCCTAATGCTGGCAAAGGAAGTGGGGAGCGGGAAAGCGACTAATCCAGCACGATAAGTAACGCAGCAGGCAGTAGAACGAGGTTCGCGTAGTACTTTTTCCCGCCGCGTCGTAAGTCTCGGCGCCACCGCTGTTGTCTGGTTGGTCTTCTGCATAATCCCCGCTCCCCACTTCGCTTACCAGAACTAGGACCGGTCGCCGTAAGAGTAGAAAAGACCTAGAGACCAACATGAGCTTGTCTAGAGAATTCCGTGCAGACACTGAGATGTTTTCACATTGGAAATTCATTTGTATAGTAGCAATGCAAAATACATTTACTAACGTTTCAACGTTAAAACGGCACAGGAGAAGCATGCGTGGTTTAAAATTTGACACGTACGTATATTTAACTACAAAAACCACTACTAGGCCTACTTGAGACTGTAGAGCCTAGGCAAATACTAGGCAAATCCGTTGTTATTTTCATTAATTTTTGTTCTACGTCAAGTGTTGGTTTGAAGAATGGAATGCTTTTGACGTGAAACAGATATTAACCTCCACATATCGATTTTTTCGTTTCAATCCATGATACGATATAGGAAGAGCCGTGGCGGAGTGGTTAGCACTCCAGGGGTCCAGTGTTCGAATCACGGCCTGGGCATGTATGTTTCTGAGTGTCCATTCATCAATTTCATCATGTCATCACTCATCCTCATCTTCGCAAATTACCCAAAAGTGTCACAAAAGCGAAGTAAAATAAAGCAAATAATGATATGGGAATAATTTTTAAGACTTTCTCAGATTAAAGTAGAGTCCGGTAATCCCAAGCAAAGAAAATACATGATGAACTAAATCCACAAAAAATGGCTCCAAAAGTACAGGAAAAAGACACAGTCTTGACACAGTATAGTCTACAGACTATACAATTCCCATGTTGGTACTATGACAGTGAGGCCTGTGTACAGAGAACCCTTCACTATAGTTGGCTGCACAGCCCGTCCTTGAAAGTCCAGAGAACCAATCACATTGCCCCAGAGTATAATTTCAGTATTTACCAATCTTGCAAGCAATAAACTGCGTTGAGACCACCGGAACGTTTTATAACGTGTGTTCATATATGAGTAACGAAGTGTAAACATCTCCCCCTTCTGGCTATTAGAGATGCTTCTTAAAAAATGGAAGTTCGACGTTATAGATGCTTCTGGGTGGTTTCGTTGTAGAGAACTCCAGAGATTGTAAAGGAGAATTTACGATCGTGTTATCCATCCTCCGTCTTTGATTTAAACCTTCCCGAAGCTCATAAAACAGTCCGTTATAAACTCGGATTCGTGGGTTCGAGGCCATTAGCGTTTTGAATCTTCATCATGTTTGACGTTGAGGTATGTGTCTGGCTAAGTCTATAAAGTCCCTACCGGGTCTAGTACGGCAATGACTTTAGGTGTATTGCTGAATATATTATCCTCTTTTTAAGAACCTTTGTAAGGTATTTTGCCATTACTAGCAGTGATACATGAAAATCAGTGAACAATAGTGTTTGAATATCAGAAACGCCAGTGAGTGTAGCTTTTTTCGTAAGCATTAACTGTTTATACAGGGTGTTTCCGGGCTGATGATACAAACTTTCAGGGATGATGGAGAAGGGCACATGTATCAATTTGAGATAAGGAACCCTGGTCCGGAAACGACTTAGTCGAAAGTTATAAGCGAAAATCGGTGGATGAAGATGTAATACTTTTATTACCTGCACAAGTTTCACAGCTGCTACATTCACAACAGTTGTTGAAAGTGACGTTCCCCAGCTTCACTGCAGGCAGGACATCGTCGCACAAAGTTTGGTTCAGACACCTGTCGAGACTGAAGACGATCTCCTGGCAAGAATTCTCGCTGAATGTGACATTGTTCGAACGACCCCGAGGTTGTTCCAACGGGTACGCCAGTAATATGTGCGACGATGTCATGCCTGCAGCGAAGCTGGAGAACGCCACTTTGAACAACTGTTGTGAATGTAGCAGCTTGTGAAACTTGTGCAGGTAATGAAAGTATTACATCTTCATACACCGATTTTCGCTTATAACTTTCGACTGACAAGGGAGGTTATCAAAGTGTCCCCCTCCTGATTTCCATGAAACTTGGCAGGTGTATAGAGGGGCCCAAAGGAAGAAATACGTGTTTTTTTTGTTTCGGCTAAAAAACTGTTTTAGGGGGCAAACCCCCTCAAATGTCAAGATGAAGACAAATTGACGCGGGGATCTGACCCCTGTGTCCCACTCCGATTTCCAAGAAATTTGGCAGGTGTATAGAGGGGCCCAAAGGAAGAAGTACGTGTTTTTGTGTTTCAGCTAAAAATCTCTTTTAGGGGGGCAACCTCCCCGCTCAAATGTCAAGATGAGGAGAAATTGAAGTGGAAATCTGACCCCGAAACCACTTAAATATGGCATAGGAAGAAACAGGGGGCATAGGGCCCCTCTATACACCTGCCAAGTTTCATGAAAATCGGAGGGGGACACATGGGTCACATCTCCACTTCAATTTGTCCTCATTTTGACATTTGAGGGGGGTTTGCCCCCTAAAACAGTTCTTTTTAGCCGAAACAAAAAACACGTATTTCATCCTTTATACACCTGCCAAGTTTCATGGAAATCGGAGGGGGACACAGGGGTCAGATCCCCTTGTCAGTCGTTTCTGGACCACGGTTCCTTATCTCAAATTGATACATGTGCCTTTCTCCATCATCCCTGAAAGTTTGTATCATCAGCCCGGAAACACCCTGTATACAAAAAAGCATGTTTCTGTAAAAGAGGAAAATTAGCTTGTCCACACTTATTGGCTAATCTACACAAAACCTTAAACCCATGGAGCTACACTCTGTCCCGGCAATCTTTGGAGGAAGCGAACGAATTCAAGTCCTCTGCGCAAGTAGCAGGGTTGGCATGTTTAAAACAAGTGTTTGAAACAACTTCTTTTAAACTTTTAAAACACACGGCTTTGTTTGTTTTTTACAAATGTTTAAAACGTTTCAAACAAAGTGTTTTAAACATGTCTCTTTTAGACTTGTTTAAAACACATTGTGATACTTGATGTTTGATAGTCTGTGGATATTTGCGATATTTTTGTAACTTTGTATTTTCATTCATTCCGTGTCATTTTGTTTACTGTGCACAGAAATCTGTTCAGTGGCTGAAAATATATACAATTAAGAAAGAAACATATCGTGATGAATACTCGGTTTCCGCTTTACAACACCTGCTATGTTTCTTTTACAAGTGTTCCAAACGTTTTTAAAATATAATATTATATAAATAAAACCGTTTTGTTCCTCCCTTAATACACTGCATATAGTTGTTAATGTCAATATTTTGTTGCATTCACGTAGAAGTGGATTTCGAAAAACAGAGCAGTCCTGTGGGGCCTGGCAACTGTGCATTACGTGTAGATTCTTGAACAGCCTCCATACGAGATTTAAGAGTAACAGAAATAAGCATTATAAGAAGTTAAGTCAAGCGTTTACTTTATAACTAGGAACTTAGTCCTTCCTTGGGGGTATTAACAGATTCCTTATTAATCATTATTCTGAGAAAATAAGTCTTCTTGGCATTATGTTTTAAGCGTTTCATTTGTTTAAAACATTTTTTTTCGGTACTTGATTAAAACACTGTTTAAAACATTAAATACATGTTTTAAATAAAAAACTTTTTTGAAAAAAGAAAAACGTACATTTGCCAACCCTGGCAAGTAGTGACTCCAGAAGGATTGACCAATGAACACGTGGGAGGGGGAGCGAGTGCATGGAGGGTTAGCGCGTCTGCAGCTACCAGTAGTAGCTCGCACTGCATTACTCACTCCCCTTCTTTACCGTTAACGTTATGCGCGGCGTTGCCCCACGATTCCATAGACAGAGTGTAGAAACCTGAAAGTTTGAGGTGTCCCCCTCTTATGACGTAACCAGCTACTGAAAAGAGAGAGTCTTTACCTTTTTATTAGGATAGCTTCATAGCCTAAACTCCTGGACCTAATAACAAAAGCTCTCAACAGATGGCTCTGTATAGTTGTTGGACATTTCGACATGGTTGTGTTGGCGGAGATCTAAAGAAACGTGTCCGTTATTCTTATTAATGTTACTTTATAACATGAAGTGATATTGTACTAAACCAGTGCTATGTAAAATATAATATTAATGCTAATTTATAATACGTACCGAGACAGTTCCAAACTAATGTTCCATAGTTCTTGTTTAGTTAGGAATACCTAAAAATATTTTCAATATGGTAAGGGCATGCCTTAACGAAAGTTAGTTGGATAAATGGATTTATCACCTTCTACTTTTTAATTTAGAACATGTAGTCAGCAAGGTAGTAAAACTAAAAGACTAAAATTATGTGATGTAAATGCGTTGTTAGCATATGCAGATGATGTTTACATAATAGGGAAGAATGTGGATACAGTTCAGTATAATAAGAGTAAAGAGATAAGCTTATAAGTTACCAGAGATGAAACAAAATACATGCTTACGGGACGAAACCTAACTATAGGATCGGTTTTTAAATTCCAATACTTAGAAGTAGTATTTTTGAACTGTATTAAGTGATATTATTAGAATAATAAAATCAAGAAGAATTCTGTGGCAGGCAATGTAGCAGAGAAAGCTTTCACAGAATGACCAGAAGGGTGTTGGTGACGATGGTCAAAAATGGAGCGAGATTGTCTAGGTTAAGAACAGGCAGAAAGCGTATCGTCCACTGAGAATGTATGTAAATGTTCTTTGTCCAATTTTTCATATTTTCAGGAGAGCCCTTTAAAGTTTGACATGATATATTTATTGAACCTTTGTCACCATTACGCTGAAAGTTTGTATCATTGCAAAGGTTTATATATTGAAGCGTCTCTTAAACGAAGTAGTTGTTTGGTTATGTATTTATGCTGTAATTAATTGTTGAAATTTCAGATAGAACAATTGTACGCAACACTAGTTTTGATTTGAGAGTGCCAATGTTCTGTCTCCCAGATATAACACTGCATTCTGGAAACGAGATGGAGATGAAACAATTTCAATAAGCCAGTCTCACACGGCATTTAAGTACGTCTCCACATCGCCATCGACTTCTAGCTTCGTTACTTAACGATCGTGTGAGAGCTCTCTCTTATTCAGTTCCCGACAGAATTATAAACGGTCTCAAAATCCATCGTTATTACCAGAGAACTACCAATCAGAAATGAGGAGCACACTGGCAGCTGAAGTAGGAAACATAACCAATCAGAAGCGACCTCTAGGTCACGAGTGAAGCTGTAATGGCGGCTGAGTGAGATGTAAACAATGCATCACTTCACATTTTTAAAAGCCGATAACTATTGAACCGAGAGGAATAACATTTCGTGTAAAACGTTATTAGGTACAAAAGAATGGCGCTGCTTAAATACATACTTTACAACGTTTACCTGTACACTTACGAAAGAATAATTTAGTTGTTTTAAATGTAAACACCATGCACTCAACATAGATGGTTTAACTCGACGTGCCTTTCATGCTGTATATATTATACATTGTAATCGCAAAAGCTAGCCGAAAAGGTACATGAAATGCTTGCGTTGCGTGTAAGTACTGTCTGCTATAAGATTTTTGGAAGCTTTTACATATCATTTATGCTAGCAAAAATGCTAAAGGAAATGCTTTCGTCTAAAGCCGGCCTTAATGATTGGGGGCGAATATTTTATTTGTTGAGTGAAGAGTCTACTAATTATTGTTGTTTTAAATAAATAGTTCGTATGTCTAAATTTCCTACTGAGATACTGTTATTTTACTTTCACAACAGACGCGAATACTATTTTATTTTGAAGTAAACTAAACACTGAAGAGCCACATACGTATCTATGTACTTTCTGGTTTGTTGGTTGGCTGTAACAAATAGACTGTGCTGTGTGAAGCATCGCAGTAAATTAATCTGCTAGTATTGTAATCATATGTATGTTATGAATTGTAATTATTCTTCATTGACTTCAAAGTAAATTTCACAGTAAGTATTTTTGGAGCAAGGAAGTATCAGTGAAATATAAATATAATATGGTAACTTAATGTTAATGTAAACACCACAATTTTTGCACTTTGAATGTTGTGAAATTTGTGTAATTTAATTGACTAGTTTGTATTGGAGGATATATTTCAAAACCGTACGAGAAGGATTTCATTTGAATATACAACTTCTTTCGTAATACACGGGTAATGCAACTTTATGCTAGTGTGTCCGTAAAGTGGTATATCAACTTGAAGTAACATTATGTTATACACTCACATTCACTGCCACGGGTTACATGTGCCACATTTTTCAACAGTGCCAATGTTATTCTTTTGTTCCTTTAAGAGAAAACATTATTTTCCCAAATCTTCAGCAGTTATTAGCATCTAACTTTGAGAAGTAGTTTACCCTGTTTGTGTAGTCGCCATTTTAAAAGATGCGATTTTAAGGATCGTGTGAGACCCCTTTTGCTGCCTTCGCGAACTGAAGAGGTAATAAATCTTATGGTAGTTTCGAGTCGGAGGTGGGTCGGGAAGTAAGACCCTACTTAACCACCGTGTGAGACTGGCTTTATAAAATTGTCATTCGGTAGCAAAGTACAATAAACAATTCATATTTTTGGAAATCAATCAACTACTTTCATTCCAATATTATCCAAAATTTGTGTCTGTTAACAACAAAAGTAAGATCCGAAGACCACTACTATTGCTAAACAGCTCTCACAAGTGACTGAGATTCATCTCATACTCGGATGGCGCTTGTGGTTGGTTGAGGAAATTGTTCTAAGGTTTCATTGGCTGTTGGAGTTTGCATTGTCGTGGCTGCCCGTTTCCAAATTCTGTATGTGGACCAAAAACACTCAATATACCAAGAGTGGTCGTATGTAGGTATCAGACGAGAGCAGGGATGAAAAAATTACATTATAAATAAACTACAGCCAAAATATCTCCATTTGTTTACAATTTGGAGATAGAACATTTGCATTCTCAACGGACGATATGTTGCTGCGGGAAGAAACCTCCTCATCAGTAATGCCAGATAGTCAGTAGCTCTATCAGAGCAGGCAAGTACCGCCAATCTATCTGTCAGTGTGTCAGGTTCCATTGATTGATTTGCTTTATTGATTTGCGAAGATGGTGATGAGTGATGATATGATGAAAGTTGATGAATGGACACTCACAAACATGCATGCCCAGGCCGGGATTCGAACCCGAGAGTATAAGGTTCGAGCACTAGGGATTGTATCGTGTCGAGACTTGATATAGCCTCGATTTCACCTTGAGTTGTAAATGCCTGTTTCATTTTCGGTTTTGCTTGATCTACAAACACCTGTTTCAGAAAGATTTTTTTTAAAAAAATATATCTTCATTTTGAAGAACCGCAATGATACCGAAACTATACCAAGATGGATTTATTGAATTCTTTGCTGGCAGCACTCTCTTCTAAGTAGAGATATAAACCAGGGTTGTTAAAGGTCAAGGAATTTTAAATAAATTCAATTCCGGTCCAGGAGAGAAAATCAGTAAGCGTAAATGGGTTGTGGACCGTAAAGAACCTTTTTATCTGTAAGGTATTTCAATTCGGTCAATGAACCTTATTTCCCGATCAATTTAAATACGGTCCAGGAACCTTTTTCTGGATGAATTTAAATACGGTCCGGCACCTTTTTTCCGAACCAATTTAAATTCGGTCCAGGAACCTTTATTACAGGATCAATTAAAACACGATCCAGGAACCTTTTTTCCCGAATCAATTTAATTAGGGTCCAAGTTCCGTATTGAAATTAAACAGTACGTAAGTTGGATCGAATATGGACCTGACGATAATTAAGTATCCACTTGTGAGCATGAAAGACTAATCCAGGTGCTGGCTGTCTCGAAAATCTAAAGTACAAGGTAGACATGGACGAAACGCAAACGCTGCAGTGAAGTTGCCCCTTTCCATGTACTTCCATTCTTTAGTTCCTTCACTTAGTTGTAGCAGCAAGTACTGCCAATCCCTGTTGTGATATCTGGGATCACAGCAGCCTCACGTTACCCCATCGACGGCTCCTATTGGCTGCGGTTCCTGTATCGGATGCCGGAGCAACACATGACGGGTTTGTTTGAACTCAATGGAACGCCACACTAATATAGTCCATTGCGTTATGTACAGTAACACTTCGACAAGAGAGTTTTTGAACCTGGCCCACGAGAGAACAACAGCGTTTTGATTTATTCCCTGCGCTACGTTTTCTACAACCGCAGTGTGACATTCCAATGTAAAACGTACTCGCGGACATTTTTAGAAGGCAACTTGTATTCGGTCAAGCCTGGTCTGTAATTGTAAATAAATTCAATCCGAACTACAAGAGAAAATCAGCAAACGTATACGAGTTCTAGACAGTGCATAATCTTTTCATATTTAAAGCATTTTAATTCGGTCCAGGACCCTTTTTCCGGATCAATTTAAATACGGTCCAGGAACCTTTTTTCCAAATGAATTTAAATTCGGTCCAGGAACCTTTTTTTCCAGAATGAATTTAAATTCGGTCCAGGAACCTTTTTTCCGGAAGAATTTAAATACGGTCCAGGAACCTTTTTTCCGGAAGAATTTAAATACGGTCCAGGAACCTTTTTCCCCGCATCAATATAAATTCGGTCCAGGAACCTTTTTTCCAGAATGTTTAAATTCTGTCCAGGAACCTTTTTCCGGAAGAATTTAAATTCGGTCCAGGAACCTTTTTTCCGGAAGAATGTAAATACGGTCCAGGAACCTTTTTTCCGAAAGAATTTAAATTCGGTCCAGGAACCTTTTTTCCAGAATGAATTTAAATTCGGTCCAGGAACCTTTTTTCCAGAATGAATTTAAATTCGGTCCAGGAACCTTTTTTCCGGAAGAATTTAAATACGGTCCAGGAACCTTTTTTCCGGAAGAATTTAAATACGGTCCAGGAACCTTTTTCCCCGCATCAATATAAATTCGGTCCAGGAACCTTTTTTCCAGAATGTTTAAATTCTGTCCAGGAACCTTTTTCCGGAAGAATTTAAATTCGGTCCAGGAACCTTTTTCCCCGCATCAATTTAAATACGGTCCAGGAACCTTTTTTCAGGAACAATTAAAATACGGTTCAGGAACCTCTTTTCAATGTAACAATACGAAACTTTGACAGAATTTAAATTGTGCGAGAAAAAGGTTCCTGTCCTGCAGCGGAACCCAATGGAAGTCATTAGAATGTATGGCTTCCTGGACCTTACCCTGATATAAACCATACATTTTATAGTTTCTGCCACTCATGAATATCATGATGATGAATGATAAAACTGATGAAGGTTCATTCACAGAAAAACGTCCATGCTAAGGCTAGGATTTGAAGCCGGACCCTTTGGTCGGGAGCATGTGAATCAACCACTCAATGCGGTCAGACACCGTGGTGCCATAAACCATATGATTTTGAATCAAGTAAAAATTTTCATTTGCGTCTGTCTTTTTTAATGGTGATCTTTTTAATACAGGGTGTCTCATAAGTAATAGCTCAAACTAACACAGGTGAAAGTACACGATAATAGAAGCAAAAAAGTCTCAGTAAACATGGGTCTGCGAACGAGCCGTTTTCGAGATAAATGCAAACACGTTGTTACAAGCCGCCACTTTCTGACTACTTTCAACTGTGTCAGTCTGCGCTATTACTTATGACTAGCGCTGGGAAGTTGAAGACCTATAAATTGCCAAAAAAGTTACCTATAACAAGACCTAAAAATATCGAAAAAAAGGACCTAAAACGAAAAAAAAGTACGTATAAATGTGATCCAAATTAATTAATAACTTCCGTTTTAATTACATATTTAATGAATAAAAAATATAAAATTCTGGTCGTATGGAACACAGTGCGAAAAAACTATATGAATGAAAACATTTTTCAGTCCGTTTCAGGAATCGGTTCAAATATATTTCTTTCTTTCTTTTTTATTTTTTTTTTATTACAGAAAGGATGTTTAAGAGTGATGAACTGATGATGATTCGAATTGAGAATGGGCAGTAAAAACGTAATCGAAAGAAGGTGAAGTTGCAAAAATAAGACGTCAAGACCTAAAAAGGCTAAAAAAGGACCAATAAGACAAAAAACGCCGAAAAAGGCAAAAAAGGACAAATAAAACCCACCTTTTCTGGTCTACAATGACCCAAAATGAACATATATTATATTGGGCCTCGTCTTCGGACACTAAGAAAATCAAGGATTTTCCCTCAACTTCCGATCCCTACTTATGACACACTGTGTAATACTTTCTCACTTCAGGACAATTGTAACCGAAAAAGATCATATGTGTTTAAGGTTCGAATATACAGGGTGATGCGGAGCCAACCGACACATTTCAAATTTGAATACTGCGCCGGCGCGATAGCTTGTTGTGGTTGGCGTGAAGAGAAGTGAAGGAGAAGGAACCATTTCATATCGCCAGTTGCAATGGAGCGTTGCAACAACGTGTTCCCTTTGTTCGTACTTTGTAACGAACCTGAGAGTTTAAGGTTTTATATTTGTAAGAAGTTAGGATTTTTAAAATGTTTGTTACGTCAAATAATGTGCAAGTTGTCACAGAGAACTATAGTTAAATTGATACAGTTGTGTTTGGAACTTGTATATATGTTTATAAATACGTCATAATCTGTTCGTGTTGACGTCACTTTCTCATCTCAGCAGAGGAAGTGAACCCACCTGAATGTTTTTCACCTGACGACAGACTCAGTTAGAAAACAGGTGAAGGTGAGAAATCAACAGAAACGTGGTAACGGTTAATGGAATGCCCGAAAAGTGTAATTGGTAATTATTTTCGTTTCATTCTGGCTATACTCGGAAATAATAATTAAGTACAGAAACTTTCGTGTATTTTCGTTTGCCTTGTCCAACGTTAATTCTATATGAAAGTGTGTTTAGTGATTGTGATGTCATTTAATATGCTATAGAATTGTTCCTCTTCAGGCAGAAACGTAAGCAAATCTGTATCTTGGTTGTAAGTCCACATACGATAGGAAATATAAGTGATTATAAAACTGCGTTGAACTTTGAATACTGTGTTGTGTTTCTTTTCTACCCAGCAAGCCCTGATGATTTGCAAAGATTCCAATGTTCCCGACTAAAGGAGTAACGGACTAACTTTCTGACGACTGGTGTACAACCGGGGGACGTTGCAACTTATTGCGAAATGAAGTCTGTGACTAGAGTCAGCGTGTCTTTAAACGACAGTTCAATGTTCTTCGACATGGACACGTACCGTTTCGGAATACCATAATAGCTTGGGTGAAGTAATTTGAAGAAACATATCATGACTGTTAAAAACTGAAACAAGTCATTGTTGACAAAGTTACAGCTATTGATGAAGACCTACGTGGTCTTGTTTACAGTAACTTCCAAAAACGCTTTCAGTAACACTGATGTAAACGGTGCCATCTGCCTGGTGTGGTTTTCGAAGAAATGAGCTTGTAATCTGTAAGTATTTATAGACTGTTTCGCTTATTTCCCCTGCTTCCCTATGACCATTTCAAATGTGTCAGTCGGCTCCGCACCACCCTTTCCATATGACATGTATGTGTCATTTATTTTAACACTTCATCATTCATCCTCATTTATCGTAGTAACCTTGCAGAGTTAAGAAAGGAACGTAAGGTAAACAAAATAGGAATAGAAGTTATCTGAAATGAATGACCCCTCCTAATGTATACACCATGAATTTATGTATTGGCTCCAAGATGCTATTTGGCTAAGCGTTTTCCAATTATTTTTACAAAAAAATGAGTGCATGAAAATTGCGCCGTATAAATTAAACCATATTACTAAATTCATTGACTGTTACCAAATTGCCATAATGTCACACGTCTTGTTGATTTTTGTTTCGTATGGCAAGTTGACTAGAGGGAAAATCGCCGAAGTGACATCTATTGACGTGAGGATGAAGCTCCACCTAGTACATGAGAGCATAACCGTTTCGCCCCATGGAACGGGACTTAATGGTTACCCTGTAGTAACAATTTCCACTTGAGAATCGCCATATTACCCTCTCCTCGGCAATTGTCATCTCTGGATAAAAATTACTTTCTGCAATTTACTGCAACAATGGGCCGGGGAGCGATTATTAAATTTTGAGTTCTGTGTCTTTCATCTCGGGACATTAGCTCCATCTTCAGCGATTATCAAATCATGTGCTCTGCTGCTTAAGCACCGAAAGAGAGAGACATCTAGCGAGCAATTATGTAACTCCTTGGATACGGGTTTTACTTTTGTTGACTAAAAAGGTCATTCTGTTAGATACCGAAGAGAACTATATTGTTACTTAACCAACCAGGCAAGAAATGTGGGATTTCTTCTTTCTGACACATTTCTTCCAGCCTTCTAGATTAATTGGTTAACCTGCGTCGAAGGAAGAAATATTTTTCTTCCTGGGAAACAAAACATCGGCAGTTTTGATGAGAAATTACAATGTACGCTTGGTTGAATTCTGGAAATTCTACCTTCCAAGTCATAATTCTGTAGAAATCATTCATCACATGTTCCATTTTTACTTTCTACGTCATCACGCTTTATTTGTGTTACGAAATGTATTTACGTTGCCGTCTTTCATTTTGTTCTATTGTAGCTTGTAATTGGCTCATAGTTATCGGCTTTATTGATTATGTTCGATGGGTCTAATGGATGACGTTGTGGTAACACTGTCTTGCAAGCAAGAGGTTCTGGTTTCGATCCCTGGTGCAGACACAGTGATTCGGATCCCACTTGAAACTTAAGATCACGTCCCGATTAGCCTATCGTTTCATAAAGTGGACTTCAAAACAAACTTCGATAATATTCGATCTGAAGTACACGGTAGACATGTTAGTAGAATGTCCTATGAAGACAGGTTCGTGTTGCAGTGGTAGCGTCGTCGCATTGTAATCAAGGGGTCCCGGGTTCTATACATGGTGGTTCGGATCCCACATTAAACTGTAGGTCCAGTCCCGATTAGCCTTACCCCACACAGCACACAAATGTCAAAAAAACATCCACTGGATATCTTTTGGATATTTGTGTCGGAAGTTCTGGATATCCAATAGATATCCAGGAATGTCCAATAGACATCCACTGGATATCTCCTGGGTATCCATTAGTCCGCATACGTGATATCCAGGAGATATGCAGAATGGATATGTTTTGAACATTTTCGGATCACTTTTGGACATTTTTTGGACCTCAAGTGGGACGGAATCTGGACATTGTGCTTTGATTTAGAATTTTTTTTGTACGTACTTTGGATATTGTATGGACACGAAAAGTACAATTTTTGGATTACATTTGGATCTCACCTGCATATTATTTCGATATGAAAAGATGCATGCAACAGTCAACCACCAATGTTTGTTGTTAATTTCCTTGCTTCCCCTTAAAATAGGCACTAGAATGCGCGTCAAATCTCCTGCATATGGCCTTGAAAGGCCGTGCGGCGTTGCCTAGTTCCGTGCTCTCCGTGACAAGGCGTTTCGCTCAAACACGCTGTCTCTTTTCCGTGTAAGACATGCACCGCTGCATTGCGCTGCTATTGGCTATCGCCATATTCAGGAGATTTGACGCGCACTCTAGTCAAGTTGGATAGTTCAATGAACTAACCGATCTGTAACTACGCAGTGGTAATGAGCAGGCTAGAAAGTTCATATGAACTAACAGATGTCTGTTTTTTCTTTCACCACACATAGATCCAGATTATATAGTCATGATTGGTCATGGGAGATTCATTTTTATTGACTGCATTACATTCTCTTTTCATCCTTGTAGCTTAATGTTCACATCTCTTTTGAAGGATGTTAAAACATATTTTTTCATTATATTTATAATCAAACATACCATTAATTGTGTTACGAAAACTTTAGTTTCTCTTATACATTTTTATGGCAGTGCCCTCTAGCCACTGCAGGTAACAACATCATCATAATGTATCGACATTTCACTTCATAACACTGTATTTAGGTTTTATTTCATTTTGTCATTATTATTTATGTTTATTGAGTATCTCTATTGTTATATTAAATGCGTGTGTTTATTGTTCTATTTTTTTTTAAAATGTACCCACCCACGCTAAGTACTACATAATGACTTCAGGCTTGCCTCCAGCTTGCCGCAAGCTTGTGTGCTATCTGGAAATATTCTTTTCCTTGGAGATTTGTGATACTGTAAGCGATCATTGGCCAGATTCTTGTATGCAGTGTATTGTAGCGTTTCTGATTCTAAGATTTTAAGAAGTTTCAATCGCTGATAGTAGCAAATAACAAGACGCTCACCAACAAGGAAAACAGTCACAAGCTTCTGATTCACTCAGGCCTCAGGCGTAAAACACACGAACTGAAAATGATGTGCGAGAAACAGGTTTTCCCGGTTGAGCTAAGTAGGATTTACTCGATTTTAGTAGCTTTTAGCAAGACTAAATCGAAATTTTCTGATTCTAAGAAGAAATATATTAAATCACTAAATAACAAGTAAATAAGTTTAGAAACGCTAATGCTTCAATGCAATTATTGTTTCAATTCCAAGATAAAGTAGGAAAAAGTATATACAACGGAAATACTATGATCATTTTCTAATCAAAACAAATCCTATTCATGTTCATTGTTGAATAACAAGTTCTGGATCAGTTTTAGACATGTATTAGATATCCAGAATTGGATGTGTTTTGGATATCCAGTTTTGGACAAGATCTGGCGACGTATTGGATATTCGGAATTGGACAATGTTTCTTACAACCAGTTCTACACACGTTTAGGCTGTGTATTAGATATCAAAAATTTCTCGAATTTCAAATGTCCAGTTCTGGATATCCTATAGAGAATTGGATATCCAGAAATAGATATCTAAAGGACATCCAATGGATATCCATAATATCCATGGATCTGATCTGGACATTGTGGATATCCAATGGATATTCCTGGGAGATTTGTAATATATGGGACTGTGCATAAAGTGGACTTAAAACACCAAATCAATCAATCAATCAGTCGTACAATTAAGAGATTTAAGCAGAACAATAGTGTAATTATTATTCCTAATATATGCAATATCAGCCAAAACAATGGCCTATTGGAACTCTCCATAATGACAAAAGTACTTATGCAATTAATACATTATGTGTATTGAACCTAAGGTATATATTGAACCGTGTACATTACGAGAATAAATCTCTGTTAAAATATGTTGCCAGGTTGACGTATTCAGGTTAGTCTACTTGTCAGTCTAATACTAGTTGCCTGTGACATCTGACGGGCAGTGAACGACCTAATCGCATATTTACAAAACCAACTTGGAAATCGCATCTGCCTGTCCGTCAGCTGATTCCTTGATACATGTGATCGTGACGTGCCGCAATGAATGTTCGAAGAGTAAGTTAGTTTTTCTAAGTTCGCTTTCATTACACACCATATACCGTGCGTCCATTTCGATCTTCAGCCGAGAGATCGGGAGAAGAGTGGCGGGCGGCGCTGACGGAGATGCCGACATTTGCGTCCTGTAATAACCGCTTATTTTTATGGACATATGCATACATTCATATAAATATTGCAAAACGAGCGCTAACCTGTGTTATAATTCATCATCTGTAATTCATCCAAGTTCTGCCTTTATATACACAAAAAATACGCTATAGAAACGATGTTAAGAGCCACAGATAATGAAACATTTTAATCATAGTTTCTTACCAGTAACGTCCTGCTTAAGTTTATAAACTTGAAAGAGTTTTGTGTCGATCGTTTGGAGGTTTCGAATGTGCAACACTGTATCAAGATTACGCTGCAGACAAAACCGTTAAAAGTCAATGGTTTTCGTGAGCTTCCTTGCAATCCGAAATCTCAGAGCTCAAGTTTTTTGTTCCTTCGTGACTAGATGAAGACAGAGCTGTGAATGTAGTGGCGAGCAGATGTAAACCAAGAGCGTGTTAATTTCGTACTGTGCGCAAGACTGATATTCTTGGTTACTTGTTTGTGTTATTGCAGTGTGTATGTGTGTTGTGTCAGTGAGACGACTGGAATGCCAGCCGCAAGGTTCACGTTAGAACAAATATTTTTTTTTGACACTTACGTGAAAACAGACTCGTGTCGAGACGTGTGTAGGCAATTTGTACAGAAATTCCTAGGAGTTTCACCTCCACATAGAGATACGGTTAGACATCTTGTCCTTAAATTACGAGAAACTGGATTGTTCAATTTTAAAATACCTAAGCAAAAACGACGGATTCTAACCGAAGCAAAACTCGATGAAATTGGTGCAGCGTTAGAACGTTCTCCAAACAAACCTCTACGCCGTGTTTCACAGGAGATGGACGTGTCAAAATCATCAGCACATACAGCTACTAAGCTACTAAAATTAAAACCGTACCCTTATAACACAGGTTAGTGCTCGTTTTGCAATATTTATATAAATGTCTGCATATGTCCATAAAAATAAGCGGGCATTACAGGCCGCAAATGTCGGCATCTCCGTCAGCGCCGCCCGCCACGCTTCTCCCGATCTCTCGGCTGAAGAACGAAATGAACGCACTGTACAAGGTGGCGCAAAAGTCATCACCTGATTTTCTTAGCCTAGAGCTTGGGTTTTAAATTAAATAAAGTAGTTTTTTTGTGTTAAACTTTTATTGATACTTGTAAGTTTCATGTCCTCAATTTTTAAAGATAACATCCAATAAATGACCACCATTCGAATTGATGAAAATTTGGGCTCTTTTTATTGCGTTGGTGGCGTTTGAAAGAATCTGCGGGGAAATGTTTTCGATTTAATGCTGAATATTGTCCTTTAATAGCTGTAACGTCTCTGGCTTATTCGCATAAACCAATGACTTCAAATATCCCCAATGGAAAGAAATGTGGAGCGGGAAAATCTGGGGACCTGGCCGGACATGGAAAATCACCAAAACCGGATATTCCTCTGCCCGGAAAAGTGTCACGCAATGACACGGGCTGTATGTGGGGTACACTTATTCATTTTCACACACAATAAATTTCGTGAGTATTTTCTATTTAACTGATGTCAAGATAAAGGTCAGTTGAAATAGGATGATGACTTTTGCGCTACCTGTTACAATAGTTGATATTGGGAACAAGGACTCTAGATTAAATTCATAACACTCTACGAGCGTAGTGCCACAATGAAAAGAGAAGAGCTTCAGAAGAAAAACAGAGATGGCAGCACAAGGTAGAGGCATACAAATAAATTATTGGAGAAGAAATATCGATTTAGTGAGAGTAACAAATAATATGAAAAGATGTGAAATAAATTAAGACAGTCTATAAAAAATTGAAAAATGTATTAAAAGGGAAACGGAAGTATGATATGTTGTTTAACAGGATAAAGCTTCTAGTCAGTCATATGTTAAGGAAATATTAGAAAGTACACAACGAAGTAGAAATAAAACTAGTTCTAACATATTTAATAGCTGCTAAATCATTCACGTTTATACCTTGTGGTGTTTCAACCGCAGTATTCTAAGGTTTTATTGTAGTGAGTCATGGCATTCCAACCTACACCCGAAGGGAGGAGAAAATAGTTGTTCTGAAAAGTCTTATTAGCGAGAATACTTCCTTCGTTAGGTTAAAAGCAGTGATGTGCCGTAGACTATAAGTTTACGTCTACATGCGTTGTCTACACGTAATCTACGCGTAGATTACATTGGGTTGTAGTTCACATAGACTACGTAGACAACCTAAAGTGCATTAAAATTAATTTTCAAGGGTTTCATGAAATGAAAGTGATATTTTCAACTATATTGGTTCCTAACGAAATGAAAAGAACCCTATTTACAACAAAATTTCTCTTCTCTTATATTATCAACTATGGAAAAAGATAAATAGTATGAAAAAAACAACAACAGATGGCAGTCGTGAGGCAAGAGTAGTCTTTTCCCCATAAAGCACTAGAATAGTTCCTATATTAGGTTTCTTCCTAGGTAAGAAATTGTTCGAATTTAAAAGAAAGAGTATGAGAAGTTCTCCACACACATCAGCAACTGATACGAAGTATTATTTTCTTTTAATTCCACGGCGCTCTTTGCTAAGTTATCACCTTTCGCCATGTTGTTTACATAGATTACGTAATCTACGTGTATAACATAGTCTACGTGTAGAATGTAGACTATTGTTGTTTACGCGTAGACGCACATCACTGGTTAAAAGTCAGAGGTAAACGAGACGTAGTAAGCACTGGCGGCGACTTGGTTCCAAAACTGGGAGGAGGGGGGGAGGGGGGGTTAGGGGGGTCAAAGACATTTTACTTTCCCTTGGTATATAAGGTTTAGCATAGTACGGGGGCAACTGGGAGGCGGAAGATGGCCCTGAGTACCGAACGGTCTAAATGAAAAAAAAAAGTTGTGGAAGCGAGAATGCCAGGGCTAGCCGTGCAATTATTTGGGCCCTATTAAAGCGATATTGTTTTCTTCTTGCAAGAAATTGGATCTAAATTTCTTTTGATCGCTTCGCTTGCAATATTATCATTTTCTGCAATGCATTGTAAATTACCAGAGGTATAAGTAAGACCACTTCAGACTTTTGCTGCTAAACAGTTTTGTCATGAATGCGTGAACAATTGATTTGAGGAACATGAGCGCACACATGTGAGAGACAATTTATATCATTCTTGCTGTTGGCTTGTTACGAGATGGACGAATTGATTATGAAATATATATATATAAATAAGTATATACAGTATATGAAATATACCTAACATTGCGACCTGAAATATTTCGTGAAGAACAACAAATATTGAAAAACTGCTTTCGCAGATATATAGGTTTGAGAGAGGCCCATGAAATTAGTGGACACAATACGTTCAACTACGTAAGGAAGTACGATTTTCTACACAAATTAAGTTTTTTTAATCAAAATCTCGTTTTATTTTCTGCTCATTTGAAAGTACGGAAAATTAATTAAGAATGGCGTTTGTTACATTGAAATACGTCAAGTGGTTCTCAAGTAATTGTAA
>NC_139255.1:7739453-7788935 GCF_977018435.1 Lepisma saccharinum
GGCCTCAACAAACAAAATCTTGTTAAGAAGAGTCATTAACTTCGATGATTTCGTGAAATGCCAAATATTATCGGTGCTGAATAGGAGCATTCTCTTCTCCCTCTCCGCAGTTAGGTAGGGGCTAGGGGACTAAGCCCCCCAAACACATGCGACATATGGGTCATTCCACGTGAAATCACCCAAATGAAGGACAAAAAGTTGCTCTGTAGTTATGGATTTCCTTCAATTTTTATTTACTGAAAGATACTTTTTCTAATATGACAAATGTGTAATATTACAGTTGTCCAACAAATATGTCGAAAGTAACAATTGTTTTAAAATTTGAAGATTTTCAGAAATTGGGTTGACGAACGAACGCACCATGTGACACAAAATATGTCATATCTCGGAAACTATATAGAGTATTGTAATGATTTACGTATTGTTGGAGAGAAGGAGGTTCGTAACAGAAAATGACGGTATTACTAATCTTACCTACTCAAAAAGTAGAAAAATCTTTAAATAAAGTAATATTTTGTTTTGAAAAAGACACTTCACTATGGGTAATTGTTTGATAGGGAGTCCCAGGTTATACCACAATGAAAACTGTTGTACAGCATAATTAATACATATGAAACATAATATTAAAAAATCAGAATGGTAATATTTTTCATAGTAAAAATATCACATATTTCAGTATAGGGTGTATGAACCAATTTCCCACTGCCATACAGCAATATATATTTTTTTTAAAAATGGCCCTTAAACACTCACAAATTACCACTAATATGAGTACACATAATATTATTAGAAATGTTGAATATGTTTCAGAAGTATTACTATCATGTTCATTATGCACGTTAAACTGGCTTGTTTAACGCATACAAACCTTTAGAAAGCGCGCAGTGGAAATTTCCGCCATATAGGTCTACTTATTTTGCTATGGGGCAGCTATTCTATTAGAATGTACAGATACAACACCTTTTCCAAAATATGCGAGTTTATTCATATTCACATAATGTGCAAGCACCATTAGACTACATAAAGAAAGCTTTTCGATGTTAAACTCGCTGAAATAAACATTTTCGTGTCGTATCACTTATGCCAGTTGGATGGATATTAATTGAACTAAATAATTAATAATTATGAACTAAATCTATTCCTTTATAGTTAAGTCAATTCTCCACGTAGTTTAACGGACAAGAAAGATGAACAAAATATAATTTGGATGTGTGAGTGCCAATTCGAAACTTAAAAGTACTTATCCTTCTCCTCCCATGTCGTGGTTTCTCGGACACCTTCCTAAGGCGTCTGTCTAGGGGAAAAACTACTTCCTCTCCCTGGGCCAGAATCGAAAATGCGCTGCCTGAAGGGCTGCGAGTTCGTACCAAGGTTTCCTTGTTACTTCATTGCGTAACCGATTCTATTGCCCTCTGGTGGCAAAATGAAGACTGATTCCATCCATCTGGCACACAAATAAACAAAATGACGGCTCCGTGCGCACTACGGTCCATATCAGCCACTTTTAGTTCATAGAAATTGTACCAAAGACCAGAATTTTTGTCCAGCATGCATACGGATCTGCCCATACCGAATGTTCCAGCACTGGTTGCTTAACCACGTTTAAAATTTTCAATATATTTGTTGTTCTAACACATATGCAAGGGTAGTGCAAAGCAGGCATTATTTTTCTAAAACTTGACTTTGCTTAAAAATGGTGGCCATTTTTTTTTGTTTCATGACTTCAGGTATTTTTGCCCTTCGCAGACAGTTGCGAAAATTATGATAGCTAATAAAAATGATAGAAAGCTGTGGTAAACAACATTGTTTTCAATAGATTTTAAGCATTATTGTATGTTCTGTGCCTTTTGGCAGCATCTCTAATGAAAATGGCTGAAATTTAAGACCAAAATTGATGTTTAATTTTGAACAAAAATCTACGTTTAGAATTTTTTAGTACGGAAGTATGAGAGCTATATTTTTTACATAAAACATACAATAAAGTTTTTGGCAGAAAATATTTCAGCTCTGTTATGGTTTCTTCTTTTAGTTCCAGCTCTTTGAAAGTGCTTCATTTCATTTTTTAAAAAAATTCAGCCCCTATATCCCTGATGGGGGAACAAAAAAATGATATTTACAAAGTGTACTCTGAGAAGTACCTGTAAAAAATTTGAGATTGAGATTCATATATATTCCTTTTAACAATTCTATTTATTTTGGATAAGATGATGTCGGGATCATCTGTCTCCCAAGGAGAATGCCCGTGATGATTGTTGTAATGGATAAAAAGCATGAATAAAGTTAGCCACAGGTAGCCCCTCCCCCCAAGCGGACGGGCAAGACTACGCCTATGCTCGCTGTCCCAATCTCTTTTCTTCTTACACTACTTCTTCTTCATCTTCTTTTCTTTCTCTGTTAAAGCACGTTAATGCACGTCTCGTCCAAATAATAAACATGTTTCTTATCACGGCGATATCTTTTAATACCGCGAAGATTCTTTTGTCATCAAACAACAAACAATTGTGTCCTCTTCCTAAACTTAAACCGCAAATCATTCAACACCCGTGATATAGTTCGTGCGCACATTGACGGCAAATTACCTCACGCTCTGTTTTACTTTGATCATGTTGTCGTAAGGAGGATTATGCATTTAAAACAACTTGCTTGATTTGAAGAGCTTTTCCTTTCGGATGAAGCCTAAAATAACACTCGGGTAAAACCGTGCGCTGAACAGGAGACCTTGATTCAGCCATTCTCGCCCCTGTATAGCACCATTATTAATCAATCACATCACAATAAACATAGGGTTAGAATAGTGGGATGTGTAATACTGGTATCACGGATTCCACGCGCTCTGCAACGTATTCAGTCTTGCTCGAGTCGCTCTTGATCTTCAGCGATTCTTCAGCGCAATACAGACTCCAGTTGGCGAATCTGCGGATCCTAGTTCGTCTGCACAGTGACTGCAACCGATCAAGTACATACCTGCTAATGGATATATTATTTGTCTTTATTTTACAAATTAAATAACTGTGTTCTTGCAAGTATGCAGTTGTGTTGGTTGGAATAGAACCCGTCTTAGTGGAACTATATTCTGCGCGCACGTTTGCATCTAAATATGCGAAAACCTGCTGCAAAGTTGACTTGACGCTTGGCTTAGATCATTCCTTTCTTTCTCTCTCTCTCTCTCTATCTCTATCTCTGTATCTATCTATCTCACTCCATCTTTCTCTCCTCTTTAAGAAACTTGCAGGAAGGATCTACCCTGAGGCCACTATACCTTCCGTTCAGTAGACATAGAGGACTTGCTAATGTCGATTAGTGTTAGGCGTCATCTCGCTTCGGCCATCTGTCGCGATGTAACAGCGATGGGGGCAAAAACGAAGCGCAACGAGGCTCATCGATTATCAATAGTCACCAGGCACAAAAGCACATGGTGCAGATATGCTGCCTAAATTACATGAAGTTTCCCAACGACACACGCTGGAAATACATTAGCTTTCTCTCTGATATTTGTCAAATTTGAAGATACTCACATGCACAGTGGAGTGCGCCAGAATTTCACACTGGGCTGGGCAGTGCCGTCAGGGAATTTTACTTGGGTGGACTCAAGGCAGGGCAGGATTAACCTACCGGGGCACCCTTTCATCATGTAGGTCTGTCTCCTTTAAAGTACCGTAAAAATACATACACTAGGTACCATTTCCACCAGAACATCCTAAGATAGACTGTTACTCTACCAGTTTTTGATGACTACGCTCTGAAAATATCAAGCTCGTATTTTCATTTCATAGATGGCAGCACAGAATCATTATTTTTCGTATATTACGAAAATTACATGAGGGTAACAAATTCGACAATTATATCGCAACGGTAATTGGGCCCTAAAAAGTGTGAGGAAAAAACAATATGCGATTGATTTGGTAATAATAATTGAGTTAAAAATCCACTCTTCTAAGTATAAGATTTGTAGACTATATAGTTGTAGACATAAATATCTTCATAACTCCAGAAACAATACCAATGTAATCCTCAAAATCGCAATAGGCCAACACCATAGAAACAGAAAAGTCTATAATTCTGAAAAAGTAACAATATTTTCATGAGGAAAGTGAAAATAGTAAGATCAAAGACATTAAAACCAGTACTCGCCAACGTTGGCTAGAAATCGCTAAATGGCGGTGTGATCCATAAAGGAAGAAGATACATTTTGGATTGGATTGATTTGTTGTTTTAAGTTCACTTTATGCTCAGTAAGGCTAATCGGGACTGGACCTACAGTTTAAAGTGATTGATTGATTGAGTTGGTGTTTTAAGTCCACTTTGTGCACTGTAAGGCTAATCGGAACTGGACCTACAGTTTAAAGTGGGATTCGAACCCTATGTGCCTCCACTAGGACTCGAACCCGAGACCTCTTGATTACAAGGCGACGACGTTACCACTGCGCCATCGGGGAGGCCCCGAAGAAGAGATGAAGTTGTAGCAATGTCTAGAAACCGGAAATGCCTTCCGCTTCCGTTACGAGGGTTGCTATTTATGTATCCGGAATAACAAAAAAAAAGTCTCATTGAATATGGTTTTATTGTTTTTCAAAATATTCTCCATGATGATCGATGCACTTTTGCATACTTTTCAACCAATTCTCATAGCACTTTGTCAATTCCGATTGAAGTATCTCTAAAACATGCATTTTGAACGCATCAAGCGCTTCTTCTGGCGTCGAAAATCGTTGACCACGTAGCTTATTCTTCACGTATGGGAACAAAAAGGAATCATTGGGTGCTAAATCAGGGCTATACGGCGGATCACCCATCAATTCAAGGTTTTCGCCGGAGAAATACTGAATTGTTTGGACAGATCTGTGACAACTCGCATTGTCATGGTGAAGAATGATCCTGCGTCGCTGGTTCTTTTTTTTCTGATTTCCCCAAAGACTTCTGGAAAACAAATGGTTGTGTACCATTCAGAATTGACGGTTCTACGATTCTCTAGTGGTACTGTAGACACATGTCCATTTTTACCAAAAACAGGCGACCATTTGCTTCGAAGTGCTTCTTGCACGAACAACTTTTGTTGGGTTTGGCTCATCTTGGAACACCAACACCGTCGACTGCTGTTTGCTTTCGGGCTCATATGTATAGATCCAAGATTCGTCACCTGTGTAGATGTTATACACGGCTTTTGAAGCACCACGATTGTATTTTGTGAGTATTTGTTTGCACCAATCGACACGGGCCTTTTTTGAGCGATTGTCAAATTATGCGGGATCCAACGTGAACAAATCTTCTTCACGGCCAAATGATCATGCAATATCGTATGTATGCTAGTCATACTAATGCCCAGGGATGTCTCAATCTCACGATATGTCACATGACGATCTTGCATTATCAGTTCTCGCACAGCATCAATGTTTCCTGGCACAACAACCGATTTTGGAAGACCTTCTTTAGATTCGTCCGTGAGCGAACGATGGCCACGATTGAATTCACTAAACCAGTGATATAGAGTGCTTTTAGATGGTGCTTCATCGCCAAAAGTCGAAGCCAGTTGATCGATGCACTGTTGTTGAGATAATCCACGTCGAAAGTCGTAGAAAATCATTGCTCGGAAATGTTCTCGAGTTAATTCCATTGTTGGCCTCCGATGAAATTTTCAAGTCCCTGTAACAAACAAAAATAGCATCCGTAAGCACAACGTTCTGGGTACTACCATAGAAACGTCCAACTTTACGATGGATATATTGGATGTTACCTAGCAACATTAGTGTTGCCAGTTCCATATACATAAATAGCAACCCTTGTATTGCTTTCAATCAGCATACAGCCAAAAACTATAAATTTAATAACACAAACAACAATATGAAAACAAACAAATAAAATATGTTAGTGGGAAAACAACAAACAAATGAAACGTGTATCTCTTAAAAATAAACCCATTGCGTCCTTAAAAATAACTGGTATCACCGGTTACTGTAATGTTTTAAGGAATGCTCAATAAATAAGTTTGTGAATGGCAAACACGAAGAATCTTAACTTCGATAATGTCTCTACGTCCAAGCCTGCCAGAGCTGTGAACCATAGTCACAAATTTGTCTTCTTTACTTTACATTTTCAAGAGGCTTAGATGCATTGTGCCATGCAAAAATGGAGATGCGACGAAAGAACAACGACAGCAGACTCCATTTCGCCCGCGAGGGTTTTCCCCTTCGTTAATTGTTCTCCTCCGCCCGAATGAGCAAAATTTCAAGGAATTTGCTCCATTCTATTCCTTGGCATTTTTTTCCAGTTCCATCAAGCATGACGCGAATTACCGCAGGGAAATAAGATGGATTTTTTCCCCGGACGAAAAAAATCCCGCCGACGCATAAGCTGTCTTCTGGAATTAATCTGGAGATATTTATCCCACTCTTTCCCCTCCAGAAATTTGAACACCGCCGCTGCTAATATTTGGGGGATAAGAGAATTTTTTCTTCTTAAAGAAAATCTCGCCTCCAACGCATACTTTCAGGGATACGCGCTCGTCGTCACGATGTCTTTAATATAACCGAGGCGTCACGTTCGTGAATTAAAGTTTGGAAGGGAAGAAGATATATTCACTAATGTCAAATTACATTAACCTTCCGGGACGCGCTCTTATTTCACTTCCGCGAGCAGTTGCATGTTGTACTTTTTACAACATATGCAAATTAGCTGCTTTTACAAGTTTAATTTATCTTGTATTTCTTGACTATGTTTTTTAATGTTTTTACATTTATATTATTTTTTTATTATAAATTGTTTTAATTTATTAATTTTAGAGGCACAGTACACAGTGGTTCTTGTCCCACTTTCAACTATAGGCCCAGTCCCGATTAGCCTATGTGTGGATAAAATGGACTTAAAACACCAATTCTAATACTCTATTTTATAACTTCATATCGCCGAAAGGTTTTTCAAGAATACAAAAGAATTTACCATCCACACACTGTAAGCAAATGTTTTGTTTCTGGACGTGCTGCTTCTTGAGAATGTTACGCTCAATATTTTCTTTACACAGGACACTTTCAGTTTCATCTAAATCACTAATTACGCATACATCGTTCTCCTCGCCTGAAGGTTCTTGAAGAAATCGTTCTATTTCACTTGCATCTAATCCGTGTGACATGTTGAATAAAACAAAATCACTGCCATTTATTGTTCGAAACCTTATTTGCCACTGACAAACCTTTAGGCGAGTTACTTGAACTTATGGAAGTGGTGGAGGAGAGTCAAAGCAAAGAATAGACACGGGCGCCACGTTGCAACGATAACAAATGCATTTGTTATTAACAAAATAACTACGCTGTTGTAAAATTTACAACGCCGCGCGTCCCGAAGGGTTAAACACATAAGAATTATGATACCGATTGTGTTCCAGGCTTACGGGACGCATTCGTTTTGCGTTGACTATACAGTGTTTAGAGTACTACATTTTCGCTCGAAAATACTCGATTGATTGATTGATTGCTCCATTTTACTTCGCTTTTTGTGCCACTTTTGGCTAATTTGCGAAGATGGGGATGAGTGATGATATGATGAAATTTATGAATAGACACTCACAAACATCCATGCCCAGGCCAGGATTCGAACCCAGGACCCCTGGCGTCGTGGCGCGATATGATAACCACTCCTCCACGGGGGCCAGCAATAATCGTTCGAGTTTCCAACGCTCGAGCGTGATACACTCATTACATTTCAGTGTAACAATAATCGTATGTGTAAAAATCCGCCCTGGCAGTTTCAGCCCATAATCATCTATTCACTTTCGTGTGTCGGTATGTATTGGTAAGAAAGACTAAACTACATTTTAAAATGGAGATGATGACTAGGGAAGGGATTTTAAGGTGCATCACCTTTCCAAAAATATAGCTGTTTTCATTCCCATCGCTTGAGATAAGTATTTTAGGACATGAATCAAATCAAATGGACCCTTTGTTGCACCTTTTCGTAAGATTAGCACGTTTATCCGCTTTCTACCCCCTCTTGGATGCTTCAGCACATTTTCCCTTCCATTCATGTTTTTTTTTTTTAATTGGACAGAAAAATAAATGATTTTCACTCTTCTTGAACAGCTACATAAAATCCTATAGTCTCATTTTGAAGAGCAGAACGAAAGCTATAAAATGGTATAATATAATCATTCCAGCTCCAATAGTTCCCAAGATAATGCAGCAAAACCCGCGAGAGAAAACACAAACTTCAACAAAATCTATGCGGCAGAATCACAGTTCTCTCTGCGGTCCGCGCGCATTATATACAGAAGGCGCAGAAACAGAGAGCATTGAATAGGTCTGGTTAATTCATCTAACTCTCCAGTCTAACTATTGCCTATTTTGGGAGGGACAGGAAAAGGTTTTATAAGTCCTTGCCATGACTCATCTTACCCAACGGGTCGGTAGGTGCCGGGGCTTGCCCCAGTTGGTACCTTCCTGGAAATAAGATCTGCCTGCTCGAAAAAGGTATTTAGCACTTTTTTGAAAATATATACTGTAGATCAGTGGTATTCAACCTGGGGTACTCGTACCCCTAGGGGTACGCGAAGACTTTTTAGGGGGTACGTACAATTTAAAATAATTATAAGTAATGAAAACTGTTTCTGACAGAGATAATTTGAAAATATAATAAAGGGAAGCAAAGAAAATAGACATTTCTTTGTCAATATTTTCCTCAAAGTAAATATAAAAAGGGATCGATTGAGGATTTCGATTTCATGTTACTCCCACCCCACCCCCGAATGTGATCTAAATTAATTAATAACTTCAGTTTTAATTACATATTTAATGAATTAAAAAATACAAAATTCTGGTGGTATGGAGCACACAGTGCAAAAAAAAAAAAACTGAAAGCTTTAAAACAAGAGAAAGTTGCCACTTACAGCGCGACCTTCCAGACAAGTTACGGTTAAAGGACATCACCGTACCTGCTTCAGTCGTCCAAATATATATATATATATATATATAATTTATTATTTATTTACTACAGAAAGGATGTTTAAGAGGTGATGAACTGATGATGATTCGAATTGAAAATGGGCAGTAAAAACGTAGTCGAAAGAAGGTGAAGTTGCAAAAAAAAAAGCCGTTAAGACCTAAAAAAAGGACCAATAAGCCAAAAAACGCCGAAAAAGGCAAAAAAGGACAAATAAAACCCACCTTTTTCTGGCCTACAATGAACCAAAATGAACATATATTATGTTGGACCTCGTCTTCGGACACTAGGAAAGAAAAGGATTTTTCCTCAACTTCCGAGCCGTAATTATTATTCTCAGAACTTGTATTATCCTCTGAACATTGCTGTAAAAGTAGTCAACTTAATCAAGTCGCGTGCACTGAACTCCCGTATTAAAAAAAAAAAAGGGCGAGGAGATGGGATCCACACACACTCAACTGTTTATGCACACCGAGGTGCGGTGGTTATCGCGAGGATGGGTATTGACTCGCCTTTTTGAACTGAAAAATGAGGTAAAATGTTTCCTTTCAAAATTAAAATCCGATCTGGTGACGTATTTTGAGGATGAACAGTGGCTTTGCCAACTAGCTTACTTGACGGATATATTCAACAAATTTAACGATCTTAATCTTCAAATCCAAGGCTTCGACAAAAATATTTTTAAAGCCGGTGAGAAAGTGAAGGGATTTTATAAGAAAGTATTACTTTGGATTGATTGCGTTAATGAAGGAAATATTGCAGTTTTTCCAACCGTGTTGGGATATTGTGGACAAAATGATGTTAGTATCGCTGGTGAACTTCTGGAAATAATCAAATTCCATCTAGAAAATCTCTGGTTAAAGTTTCTGAAATACTTTCCAGAAATTGAGAAAGACGATAACACACAAGATTGGATTACAAATCCGTTTTCCATCATCGCCATCAATTCCTCTGATCTTCCTGTAAAATTAAAAGAAAGTCTGCTGGAAATGTCCACTGATAGATCACTTGAAATAACATTCGAAGACGTGTCTATTTGCGAGTTCTGGTGTTACGCACGCAAAGAGTATATTAAACTTAGTCACACTACCATCACACGCCTTCTTCCCTTTCCCTACACTTATTTGTGTGAGCAGGGTTTTTCTGCATATTGCTACAGCGCGCAATATCACACGTTATTTATTTTCTTTATTCGTAATGAGAAAAAACGTGTACTGGAAAAGGGTAAATCTCAAAACATCATTGTCCTGGCTACAAAAATAAAGTTTATGAGGAATAATAGCCATTTTCTATACTTTTGGAACACAAGGAATTAGGAAATAACAATTATTACCCAGAAACAGAAAAAGGAATTAGGAAATAACAATTATTACCCAGGAACAGAAAAAAAAAATTTTGTTACATTGTGTAATGTAAGGAAATATGACACTTTCTCTTGTACAATGCAATTGTTTCACTTAAATGCAACAGTTAAGTTGTTTGCTTTACAGAGAAGAGAGAAGTAGCTTTATGCATCGAAAAATGAGTCCGCACTCATGGTTCTTGCAAGCAGAGGGTTCCAAACCTCATTGGAAAGATCAACATATAATACCGAGAATGTATAAGGAGACTGATAAATTACAAATTGTATTTCTTCATCAATCACTCTTCACTCTTATCTCATTTAGTCGTAACTTTAAAAATAATCAAGTATTTTATTTTAAACTTACTGCGTATTATTAAATTCCGTAACCCTTCGCTAGCTTGTGAATTGTAATAATTTTTCAAATTTACTATTTTGCAGTTTGAATTCAAATCATAGAGAATAGTAAAATTAAGTCAATTTCATATAAAATAATATTGGTACCATACCATACCTGGATCTGTATGAGTTTATTGTTTCCATTTGCAAAAACATCGATTTTGTTTAATTTGTAACTGTCAGGGAGAAATGTAAATTTTGTCCTGGAAAACGTGGAAAAGTCGGGAAATTTCATTTCTGCTTGTTTGTAGCCACCCTGATGTATATATACAAGGTTCATTCAATAAATAACCGGACATATTTTTTTGTACAGAATCTATTATTATAATGGAATACAACACATGATAATTATTCAACGTAGTCCCCCTCAAGTTCAACGCACCTGCGCCAGCGCTTGACGAGCCTCCCTATTCCACGTGAAAAAAAAATATTTTGGGCGTGTGCGTAACCAGTCATGCACTGCTGCCTGGACGTCTTCATCATCCTCGAACCTTGAGCCACTAAGAGCGTCTTTAAGTGGCCCAAAAATGTGATAATCTGAAGGTGCCAGATCCGGGGAATATGGGGGGTGGGGTAAGCAGATGAATTTAGGTCATGGATGGTAGCTAATGTGATTCTAGCAGTGTGTGGTCTCGCGTTTTCATGCAGTAACAGGATGCCACTGGACACCAGACCACGTCGCTTCTTCAAAATTGCTGGTTTCAAATTTTCACGCATAAGGTTTGCGTATGTCACACTGTTTACATTTTGACCTTTCGGCATGTAATGTTCAAGAATTGTTCCCTTATGATCCAAAAACAAAGTCAATATGACCTTACCAGGACTTCTTTCAGCTCGCACCTTCTTGAGTTTTGGAGATGAAGAAAATCGCCACTCCATTGTAGCCCGCTTTTGTTCAGGTTCGTAAAAATTTACCCAACTTTTTCATCTCCCGTGACAATACGGTGAAGAAATGCCTCCCTTTCAGCCTCGTGCTGTCGCAAAAGCTCCCGGCACACATCCATGCGCCTTTCTTTTATTTCTGGTGTCAAATGTTTTGGATCCCACCTTGCATACACTTACTTGAACATCAGTACGTCATGAACAATATGGTGGGCTGATCCGACACTAATGTTCATCTTTGATTCAATCTCACTCACCGTAATACGCCTGTTTTCCCGTATCAACTCGTCAACCCTCGCAATGTTGTTCTCCGTGACTGCAGAGACAGAGCGTCCTGGACGTGGCGAATCTTGAACACTAACACTTGTTACACCCTGTTTGAACTTATCTGCCCATTCGTACACCCGTGTTCGACTCAAACAGCTTTCACCATATTGCACTGCCATCCGACGGTGAATTTCGATTGGTTTCGGCTAACAGAAATCAAATGACACTTCGCTGCTCCAAGTTGGTGCAAACCTGCAAGGGTGCCGCCATCTTATTTCACTGATTCCCAGCACCCCGTTTGCGAGGCAGGCGTGCCAGGCCCATCTGTTAATAGTCCTAGGACGGCACCACAAAATAACAAATAAACACCAAACATAGTCGTATTTTCGATTTTTTATACAACTTTTACGGTTATTTATTGAATGCGTATATGAATGTGGATATATACCTATATACGAGGCTTGTCCGGAAAGTAAAGATACAAACACATTTCCACGTTAGGGGAAAAATGTGTACCAAAGTTGGCAACACTGGCACTAACCGTGATGCATACGATGAGGATTGGGAGTGAGTCGACAGTGCTGCGTTGAGTCTTGTGCGAGGAACACGCGTTGGAAATGGCAACGGCGATACCGAATCCCGCCAAGTGCGAAGTGCGCGCCGTGATCAGGTTTTTGCAGGCACAAGGAAAGCGTCCATCGGAGATCCACCGAGAAATTGTGACTGTGTACGGGAACGTAATGAATCGTCAAAATGTGGCGAAATGGTGCCGTGCCTTTGCAGAAGGTCTACGTGATGTTCATGATGAAGAGAGAAGTGAGAGGCCGTGAAAACAAACGGAGAGGCATGTTGTCAAGTGGAATCCGCTTGATGCATGACAACGCCCGCCCCCATGCAGCGAATGTCACCAAGGATCTGCTTGCACAGTTTCAATGGGAGGTTCTTCCCCATCCGCCATACAGCCCCGACCTTGCACCCAGCGACTACCACCTGTTCCTGTACCTCAAGAAAAATCTTGATGGAAAACACTTTGACGACGACGATGAAGTCAGGGAAGAAGTCACAACTTGGTTCCAGATGCAGGCGGCGGATTTCTACGAATCAGGGATACAAAAACTTGTTCCGCGTCTGAACAAATGTTTGGACAATGGTGGCACTTATGTGGAGAAATAGCCTCTGTATCAGTGTATCAAGTGTATCTTTAGTTACGAGCAATACATTTATTTTATATCTTATTTTTGGTTTGTATCTTTACTTTCCGGACAAGCCTCGTATGATTCCGTTTAGTGGAATTGAATCAGAATTTTTGGATACATTGGAATCACAAAGACCCTTTATATGATTAATATACTCTATTTACGTGTGGGGGGGCAGGGGGGTTAGAGACAGTAATACGCAAGGTTGAAACAGTGAGAACATTTTCTTTTAGCCTTGATTTTGGAAAGTTCGCCTTAAAAACTGCGAATTATACTTGAATTTTATCATGGTCCTAGATTGGCCACCTTGATAGAATGCAGTCCAGGATGTTCTACGGTGGAACAGAGGTTGACACTAGAGTGGCTTTAGAGGAGTGAAAAGGGTAGAAGGGGGTGAATTCCCTCATTTCTGCCATAAAAACTCCACACAGTGTGTGCTCAATAATGTATCACGCCTCTGACGCAACTATTAGCATATTTATCGAAAAGTATATGAATATTGATTGAAGACACTTTGTTGGTGTAAAAAGCAGAGGTGATGCAATAGTGTCACGAAACTTGGGTTCACTTTGAATCAACCACGATCCATTAACGCCTACTAGAAATCCAATCCCAAGAAGAACGTTTCGTTGAAAGACTATGCAATTTTTTTCTTTTAAACCGCATCATTCTTTGGCAAAGCCACAACGGCAAGACCATTGCTGAGCAGGTTCCAAGGCATAGGGAAAGGGATATTGTCGCTGTAATATCATAAAACAAGGTGAAATTGCTTTCACGAGCTTTCAGGGAAACGAGTTCCTTAGCGACTCTCCTTCAAAGTGCGCCGTCTGAATATACGTTCTCCTTTTACGAGAATGAAGTGACGACCGCGCCGAGAAGATACATCAAAAATGGTGCGTGAAATTTAGGAGGTAAATTTTGCGAGAAAGCATGCGCAAGGAAGACGATTAATTCGCAATTTTTGGTACTTCTTCTGATGCTCTTCGTTCACGTGAAAAAAGGAAACTTACCTGCGTGATTGTTTCCATAAATTGCATCGTGATATACTTCGTTCCTGCCTCATAATTTAATATAATGAAGCATCCTCTCTTTTTAAGCTCCGTAGGGACACAGAAGCTCATGACTCTCTCTAAACGTATTGCCACTTCTAAGTAATTAGTTTCGTGGCATGTCTACACGTGTCGGATATTGCAGATATTTTGCAGTTTTTGTCGATTGTTGTGCACTCTGTTTCTGGAATCTGTGGAGCAATGCTGCGCATAACGGTAGGGAAGGGGAGAAAGCAAGTTGGTGGAGCAAATCAATGCGCGCTGCTAAAAACGGCTGGTAGCTGCAGCTGTGTGTTCTCTTCCATGTACTCACGCGGTCATTGGTCGAGTCCTCTCGAGTCACTACTTGCGCAGAAGACTTGTTTGTGTTCACTTGCTTCACAGACTCCCTGGACAGAGTGTAGTTGGTTTCATCCAAGCCGGTAGTTGCCTTAGGAAAACGTATTTTAGGTTTTTAAAGCTTTTATCGTTCAAGGAACATCATTAATCACTTTTGAAGTTACCTGGAATTCCTTATGCTCAGTGTCCTTCGTACTGTAGTTCAGTATTGGCATGTCTGTGCTAGGGACATGAGAAAATGTGCGAAAAGTTAAAATTATAATTTATTTGGTTAAGACGTGTCTTGAACATGTGTGATAAAGTTAAATGTTTGTTCTGCGCTTTTGCGATTTCTTTAATTATAAACGAATGCATGCAACGACATTTGTTGTATTTTCTCCTCAAATGTGAGTTTCTTTTCAATTCCTTTGAATATTATTCTGGGAACTAAAACAAAGTAATAGCTACGGCCAGGTGGGTATGTGACACGCTCAGCCGATGACGCAGCAGGTTAAATTCTTGGTGAAAACTTTTCCAGGAAGACTCATCTAAGAGAATACCAAAATATATTGAGGCTATATCCAACAGAACTACGTTGGTGTCCAGATGTCTTTCTATTTTCTCAGTTACCATGGTTACCACAACTGTGTCTTAAAGATGTGCATGGGTGTAACTGTTATTGTTCTTATACCTCTTGTCCAGTCTTACGACGAGCGGCCTACATGCTGGCAAGGGAAGTGGGGGGGACGAGGTGCGCGCAGCACATCCTCCCGCGACGTCGTAACTCCCGGCGCCACCGCTGTTGTCTGATTGGTCTGCTGCGTATTCCCCGCTCCCCACTTCCCTTGCTAGCATATAGGCTGCCCGCCTTAAGCTGTAGTTGAAGTCAGTGTTTCTGAAAGATGCCTTCGAAATAAATTTTGAAGCAGAAGCGCTCAAGTTCCGCACGTGAATTTTATAGTGAAGCCTCATATAGCACTGCTAATTATTTTTTTATGAGCATACATTGCAGTTATTGTGACACATGAACCGGTGAAATTCCATTGTGAAAGATATCGGTTCATTTAACCCAAAAAAGAGGCCGAGAAAGGGTTATTTCTCCAAAACAAAATTATTGTGCATTGTTTACAAGCAGCCAAGAAAATGATTAGAAATTGATCCGATGTTTTTGCGTTGAACACGACAGATGTCTCCCTGAAAGCAACTTACTTGAAGACAGGATTGTAAGTATGTTGAAGGCAAGTTCAGAAAAATAGCACGAAACTGTTTTTACGTGTTTCATTTTTTGTTAGAAATTGTACATTCTCTGTGAAGAACACTTGCAAATAATAGAAATCCAGGAAACGAGATGGAATGTATTCACTTATAAACTTTGAATATTTTATATGTTTCAGAAGATGTGGGGTATCATAAGAAATACCACGTTGTAACTGTAGCTTTCTGCCAATACTTGTTCTCTTGTTCAAACTACCCACCTCAGCGGCGGAGTAGTTAGCACAGCGCGGTCCCGGGTTCGAATCCCGTATTTGCTAGTGTCCAATCATCAATTTCATCAGATGATCACTCAGGCTCATTGTTCAGATTAACCAAAAAGTGGCAGAAAGCGACGTGAAATAATCAAGTTCAATCAATCAATCTTGTTCGATCTTACTTATTCTTAGTTTTCCAAAATTAAGATTTCACAACAGGATGTGATGACGAAAATAGAAAAGAGAGTTGAATAATGATGAGAATATTTTGGTTGTGGTGAAGGTGGGGAAGGCGACGCTGGATTTACAATAGTTATGCATAGAATTTACTCACATACAGTAAAACCTCATTAATCCGGACCCTGATAAGCCGGACTTTGTTAATCCGAACAGGCAAAAGGCAAAAACAAAAGCATAATGCAAGGTTTTAAATGTGTCTGGAAGTCAACAAGAGAACTTCCCAAAGAAAAGGGAGTCAACAGCTGATGAAATTCTGTTTCCCGCAGACTTTGTACTGCACTGTATAGTGTATTTAGGCCTATGCCCTTTAAATACACCATAATAAACGTGTTTTGTTGCTATAAACGGAGTTTTAATGCACTTTCTACTGTTCTTTTAGGTTTTTCAGTTAATCCGGACTTTCGTTAAACTGGTCAACTTATCTCCCTCATTAGTCCGGATTAACGAGGTTTTACTGTACTTTGGTAAAAACTTAGAGTATAGAAGGAATAGAGAGAGCCCCAAGCGTATTATCTAGACGAGGGGAATGATGCTGCGAGGAGAAGGGGGTGAGGGAAAACCGCCGTCTTGGGATGTGCCACAGTTACAGCTGTTTATAGTTGGTTGCTTATTTAGTTGAAGCAAATTGCGTTATTAAATCATGTTAAACCTTTGTACATAGCTCATATTTTTTTATAAAATAATTATTTTTGATGCATTTACGAGTGTAGGAGTTATAATGCAACTTCTGTTTTGATTGTATTTTTATTTCATTAAACTCTGTCTAGTGTGCTAACGAGATATAATGCATTACATATGGTAAACGAACACGCCCCGGGACATAAGAAAGTCTAAATCTCTTTGTTTTTCGTTGAAACTAGTTACTAAGAACATCGTGTTATTGTTTCTGACGATTTAAGCATAAATAAATATTACAAGCAGCCTTATTTTTCCCGATGAAATTCGCTCTCGCTGAATATTAACACATCCCAACATGGCGGCCGCCGCAAGGTTTTTTGGCTTCAGCTGACGTCACACACGCTCTCTCTCTTCCTTCTATACTCTAAGGGTAAAAACGATTTGCATATTCTACTCAATTTTTATTTACAGACGACTTACATCAAAATATCAGAGGTTTTTGTTCGTCATTTTTTATCGTTTTCTGCCCTCTTTTTTTCAGGTCCATAATAACTTCTACTAATTTTCAGTGTATGCAAAACCTTCTCCAGGGCAGTGAAGCTATCATATGGTACAGTAAAGGGCACTTCTGTTTTGCAACAATTCCACCCGTCACTGTACAAGGTCTTAAAGTTTGTCAAAATTTAAGTCCACTGGCTACTCGAGACTGGACCTGCAGTTTGAAGCAGGATCCGGACCACTGTCGAAAGTGGGTCTACCGGAGATCGAACCCGAAACCCATTGTTATAATCACTTTATAATCACATAGTCGCAGTCCGAGTCCCACAACGTATGTTCGTGAAATTACCGTATACGTTCGTTCAGGATTCTACATATGGCAACACTGACTTTCGATTGTACCAAACCACTTAACTCTATAATTTAGAACAGGGTGACTACTCGCCGGGAATTCCATGAATTCCGGGAGTTATACTTGAATTATTGTCTCCAGGAATTATGCGTGTATTCTGTGGGAATTTCTCTCCGTAGACGTGAAAAATTGCAACTCTTATTAATCCAAATCCCATTGAATTTATACATATTTATAAATACCCTGATTCAAGTTTCTCACAGCTTTTATTTTTATGGAGGAAGGAAAAGAAAGCTGTATGGAAAATTAAATAAAATTCTCTCAATCCATTTATTTGTTAGTGTCCTTTGCACAACACTATATGAGACAGACGGAATATTATTGCAAGATAAGACATTTTGAAGTTGATTCTTTGAATTTGAGTTTAAAATTCTCATACAATTAACACTTTTAAAAGTACCGCAGCGAATTGTTCTGAAACGTGAAGGTTTACGGCAGTTCTGACGTCACCGACATAAATGTGGTCAAGGGACCCAGTGGACAGAGAATGTCTGGTCTCTACTCGCCATCTTGAAGTCCGCCATCTTGGATTCAGCTCATGTTCTTTAAATGGGAAGGGAGTCATGTGATGCACAATTCCAGGCTAGAATTGACTCAGAAACACAAAAAAGAAGTTGTTTTCTACATAACTTCATTCTGAAGAAAGTTAGTATTGACCGAAGTAGGATTGTCAGCAATGTAATGGCAGGATGTTATCCTTGTTCCAGGTGAACCAGCATTTCACAAACTCGTCAAGATCGCATAGAAATGGTGCTGCTGAGTGGTGGCCTCAGGGTGAGCGTGGGCGTCCGCAATGCCCAGCATCCAGATTTGCCACAGACATCACAAGAAGTTGTGGACCAAATTCAGGGAGACCACCTCCAATAAGAAACGAGAAGTGCGGTTTTTGCACAAACGACAAGCAGAATGCGGGTCGCAAAAGTATCATACGTGTTCGGGGTTCCGACAATTATCGAAAAATGAAATGTCCCGAACGAAGGGACATGTTTTGAAAGGGAACGGACCTGCGTTGCATGATGCAAGTACAAATAAGGACGGAGATACTGATTGACATTGTAATGGTGTACAACAAAACAAAGTTCAGACTGGCCCATTTGACCGCTATGACGGATGCGGGCTAGCTGCCACGGCAGTAATGCTGACATACCACGTGGCCATTTCCGAAACGACCGTGGTAGTGCATACGAGTGAGTCGTGCTACATAGGTAGATCGGAGAAGATGGTGTTCACGATCGCAGAAAAGGCCGACATGATCCTAGTGTATGCAGAATGCAGGAAAAATGCCGTGTTAACGTGTCGTGTATATGCAGAGAGATATCCAGACAGACGACAACCATCGCGAAGACTGTTTGACAAGCTATTCACTCAACTGAGGTTAAACCGGCAGTGTAACGCCTCGAAAACTTACTCGAAACAAGACGGTGATTGGAGAAGTGGGTGAAACTATTCGCTGTGGTACTTTTTTGTGCCCCACCGGCTATTTGGGGTGGGGTGAAAGGCGGTAACAATTAAGGTTGAAATAGAGAAAACATCTGCTTGTAGCCTTGAAGTTTTGGAAAGTTCGCCTTGAATTTTATCATGGTCCTAGAGTGGCCACACTGTAGAGGAACTAGACCCTCTCATTAATATGCAAGTCGCTTGAACGCTGACACTAACGTTCCCCTAGATCGACTCACCCACACTTGGCTTCGTTCACAGAAAAATGATTGTCCAGGGTTCAAATTCTCCAGAGCCGAGAAATGGCCCGGACATTGATCCAACCTTCCAGAGAAGCATTCAGTGTCCTCGGTTTGCTTGACATATTCCACTGTTCCTGCAGTGTTGCTTCCCTATTAAGTAAATTTTCCTCTAGATGTGGTTAGCAAAATCTATTTCGGATATGGTGAAGCTATTCGAGACTGTTTGGTGGGGGAAAAGTAAACTTCAGTTCCGTTCATTTAGGATCTTCAGAAGGTAACAACTAGTGCGTAAAAGTTGGGATAAATTCATTTAGATCAATGCTTTAAGTCCAATATATGAAGACCCAGGGGGGAAAACGATGAATGTCGATTTTTCGCCCATTTTGAGATCGCAGCGCCATCTGATAACTCAGAAGCTGTACTATAAGAATGAGAACGGCCTTGGTTGGGAACCGGTGAGAAGTGCCTGAAAAACGCATTATTATTTTGGCATATATTGACGTATTTATGAATAGAAATACTTAGTTTTTCATTTCCTGGCAAATCGTCTCGAATGAACATTCATCGTTTTTCCCCCTGGCCCTTCATATATTCTGATAGGCTAATCGGAAGTGGACACACGCTTTGAAGTGAGATCGGAAACAATGCTTAATGTACCTCCACCGAGCATGAAGCCTGGGATCCCCTGATAATAGACGACAGAGTAACCGCTACACTATTCTTGTTGACTGCGCGTACTTACGCGTACTGTTTTAAGAGCTTTGATGCATAAATAATGGCGGATTTTGATCGGCAACATTGAAATGTTAACTTGATTAGAACTTATTTCTATTAATCAAAATGAAATCCATTGTAATCAACAGTGGCAAAAATGCCAATGAGAAAGAGGTTTATATAGTCCGGTAGTATAAAATTCTTGGATTCTGGAGTCGACGAATTCTCAGAACTCGTTTTCCACAGCATCCTGGTTGTTGAAGCGTTTCTTTCGTATGGAGTTGCTTGAAGAAGTGGTAGTCGGTTGGCAACAGGTCCGATGAGTATGGTGCATGAGATAGAGTTTTATAGCACAATTCGTTCAGCTTCTGCAGCGTTGGTTGTGAATAATTTGTCTTTCCTTTTGACCAATGCCGGACTCATTAAAACTATGAAGCAGTTTTAATCCAGCCATCTGCATCGTAGTGAGCTGAAAGAACTGCTATTGTTCCAGGTATTCTAAAAATAAGTTATGTAGATAAAAACAAAGAAAAATAATGCATTAAACTTCATTCCTTATGACAATTAGAGTATCAAGATACAAGATTGAAGATTTCCGCATACACACAACTAGTTTTGCATTTAGGTAGAACTCCACCTACAATGTTGCTCCCCACCCATTGCCCCGCCACCACTGGTTAATCCATTATGTCCCAGCTAAGACGACTATTTGAGTTTCTGGTCCTGTGGTGCATGCCGCCTGCACTAGCCTCACGCTCGACCGCAACATTCATTCTTCTCGTTTTATTTTGCTGATTCTCTTCATCGTGTGCATTCTCAACAAGTTCTGTATTATTCCTTCTTCTATGAAACGCAAGCAGCGTCGTCCGGCCACGCGACCGGCAATTTCACGCCTACCTCGCAGACCGCGGGTTCAAGCACCTCTTCCACCACTCCCTTCGCCTGCAATTCACGATCCACCGCAAGGCTCGATCTCTGGCCCTTATCTTCAGCCTACCAATCAAAAGAAATATACAGCCCTTGCTGATGTTAAATCAATTATTTACAATCCTTAAAGCTTTCAGCCCCAATTCATTTTTATTTCATCTTTCTTACGGACCCAGGGAAACACATATATTGCGCAACGTGCATTATTGTTTACATCGACGAAGCGTTGAGTCTCTCTTGCCAGATGTTACGTCGCAGCACGATCAGTGAACTTTGGGCAGCGTAGCCACCACAAGAACTGCTGACGCTGCTGTCATTCCAGTAATGAGATATTTTTCTACCCGAGATGCCGATCTTCCAGATTCCACTGTGCTACGTCACCGCCTAGGAGTACGAGCACTCTTTTACACTCAGGCTCTTGCTGGGTTTAAGTAACAGTCTTAATATCATATAATTAACGTTGTATTAATAGTAAAATAGTAAATTGATTTAACTAGAAACTAGTTAACACCCGTGACTCTACACGTTTAAAAGACACTTCCACTGAGATATCTACTTTAGAAAAGCCTTGCAGAGGCAAATCTTTCACTTGAATTTCAACTGTGCTATTTTCAGCAGATTAGAAACAAGAAATAGTCACAAAATTACTCACATAATGCCTTGAAAAATCACAAACTTAGACTTACATTAAAGTCATCTTTTACCATTTGTTTTATAACCAAACCGCAAGAAACAAAGAAAATCTCTAACTTTTCCCATTGTTACCAACTCGCTTATTTTTGCGGAGTTGCCAACCTCGCACAGAAAATTATCATATGATCATACAGGCCCTCCTATACGTGTGATAACACTTGAAATCTTCTTTGACAATGAACAAATAACATTGGATAAAACGAACATGTACATCAATTAAACAAATAAACAATAAATCTTTTGCTCGGACGTAACTTGGGTCGTCGCAACTGCTCTCCGAGCATTACGTCATCGTTATTTGACTTTCATGTTTTGCTTGACTTAAGGTCAAGAAAACTAACAGCTGATCGAATAGTTTCTGATTTTATTTACTCCTGGTGATGGACATGGTGTTGGATTTTGTTACTTATACATTGGGTGAATGGTTCTTATGCCATTGTTTGGTTCTCAAAACAATGGAAAAAAGGTAAAGATACAATAAACTTAAGAGCGACATGAACAAATATTTGTGTCGTCTAAAGAAATATTATTTTTAGCGCAGTGCTGATGATTTTTTTGTGCATTTATAACTGTGATGGTAGTGACATTACTTCTGCGACTGAAGTTACATAGGGACTGTCTACCATGATATGATTATTCCATTTATGCTTCATATATTATGTTATATTTGGTGTATATTTCAGGAAACACTACCGCTCGCACCCTGTGTGCTTCGCTTTGGCAAGAGGGGATGTGTGGTGCGTGCAGCCTACACTAGCTCGCTTCCTGCGTATACAATATTAAGTCAGCAGATGAGAAGGTGTTTGGCCACAACTTCCGCAAGGATGGTGGATTATACAGGCGAGAAGTCGGGGGAGAATGGTCAGTACTTGATTGGATTGTGATGAGACAAGGAGGAGGCTTCGATTATTGCGAGATAGTGTGGAGCGACCGAGCACCATCATCGACATGTTTTCCAAAACAGGGTCAGATTCCTTATTAAATAGCATCAATAGTCCGAATTTCTATTTTTCACCTTTTACTTCCTTTAATTGTATAATACGAGGCAGAGTCACTTGGGGATGATTCCCGAATATCGCGGGCATCTCTTCGATATTGACCGCCCCCAAGGAGCTCTGTACACTACTAAGGTACTCGCCTTTTGTCAGTCTATTATTTGTGAGGATTTTTCTGATTGTGGATGAGTTGCATTAACGCTAACAGAAGCGCATTCTCAATGAATGCACGATCGAAACCGAAGAATTCACAGCACGCTACGACGCCAGGGGTCCCGGGTTCGAATCCCGACCTTGGCATGGATGTTTTTGCAACAAAATAAACAATTGCAACGATTTCCCTATCTCTTAGAATTTACAAATATAAATACAACATATTTTATTTACTTATGTTGAATTTTTTATGGGCATAGCCAGATAAATACAAGGAATGATACACACAATAAACTGTATTGATAATAACTGGGAACTCAAGACCTGTTACTTTTCTGAGTGTGCTTCTTCTCTTAGCTTCGTGTCACAGCCTGCATGCAGAGCACAGCACCCATACTCTCAGTTAAAATTACTGTCAAGAGTAACTAGTGATGGAAAATTAATATAATAAGAAGGACCTAAATAATATTAAAATATGACAATTTTGCTTTTACTGGGGCTAGGTCTACTGTGCCTGGCCCAAAATCACGTCCGTCTCTACTGTGCCTTGGGTCAAGGTCGAAAAGTGGCACAGGTCTACTGGAACTAGACCAAATGTGGCAGGTTCTATACTGTGCCTCGTTCGAAAACTGGCCCGAGTCTCCTGGGCCTAGGCCGAAACTCTGATAGCGCATACTGGGCCTAGTCTGAAAACTGGACCGGGTCTACTGTGCCTTGGCCGAAAACTTGCACGGGTCTACTGTACCTGGGGCTAAAAATGGGTCGGTTCTACTGGACCTTGTCCGAAAACTGGTAATGGTCTACTGTGCCTGCGACGAAAACTGGTACGGGCCTACTGGATCTCAGCTGAAAACTGGCACGGGTCTACTGGACCTGAGGCTAAAAATGGTTCGGGTCTACTTGACCTTGGCCGAAAACAGGACCGGGTCTACTGCCCCTGAGACGAAAACTGGCACGTATCTTCTAGGCCTTTGCTGCACACTGGTACGGGTCTACTTGTCTTTAGCTGAAAACTGGCACGGGTCTACTGTACCTGGGGCTAAAAATGGGTCTGTTCTACTGGTCCTTGTCCGAAAACAGGCACGGGTCTACTGTACCTGGGGCTAAAAATGGGTCTGTTCTACTGGTCCTTGTCCGAAAACAGGCACGGGTCTACGGTACCTGGGGCTAAAAATGGGTCGGGTCTACTTTTCCTTGGCCGAAAACAGGCACGAGTCTACTGCCCCTGAGACGAAAACTAGCACGGATCTTCTAGGTCTTGGCAGCAAACTGGTACGGGTCTACTTGACTTTAGCTGAAAACAGGCACGGGTCTACTGTACCTGGGGCTAAAAATGGGTCTGTTCTACTGGTCCTTGTCCGAAAACAGGCACGGGTCTACTGTACCTGGGGCTAAAAATGGGTCGCGTCTACTTTTCCTTGGCCGAAAACAGGCACGAGTCTACTGCCCCTGAGACGAAAACTAGCACGGATCTTCTAGGTCTTGGCTGCAAACTTGTACGGGTCTACTTAACTTTAGCTGAAAACAGGCACGGGTCTACTGTACCTGGGGCTAAAAATGGGTCTGTTCTACTGGTCCTTGTCCGAAAACAGGCACGGGTCTACTGTACCTGGGGCTAAAAATGGGTCGGGTCTACTTTTCCTTGGCCGAAAACAGGCACGAGTCTACTGCCCCTGAGACGAAAACTAGCACGGATCTTCTAGGTCTTGGCTGCAAACTGGTACGGGTCTACTTGACTTTAGCTGAAAACAGGCACGGGTCTACTGTACCTGGGGCTAAAAATGGTCTGTTCTACTGGTCCTTGTCCGAAAACAGGCACGGGTCTACTGTACCTGGGGCTAAAAATGGGTCGGGTCTACTTTTCCTTGGCCGTAAACAGGCAGAGTCTACTGCCCCTGAGACGAAAACTGGCACGGATCATCTAGGTCTTGGCTGCAAACTGGTACGGGTCTACTTGACTTTAGCGGAAAACAGGCACGGGTCTACTGTACCTGGGGCTAAAAATGGATCTGTTCTACTGGTCTTTGTCCGAAAACAGGCACGGGTCTACTGTACCTGGGGCTAAGAATGGGTCGGGTTTACTTTTCCTTGGCCGAAAACAGGCACGAGTCTACTGCCCCTGAGACGAAAACTGGCACGAATCTTCTAGGTCTTGGCTGCAAACTGGTACAGTCTACTTGACTTTAGCTGAAAACAGGCACGGGTCTACTGTACCTGGGGCTATAAATGGGTCTGTTCTACTGGTCCTTGTCCGAAAACAGGCACGGGTCTACTGTAGCTGGGGCTAAAAATGGGTCGGGTGTACTTTTCCTTGGCCGAAAACATGCACGAGTCTACTGCCCCTGAGACGAAAACTAGCACGAATCTTCTATGTCTTGGCTGCAAACTGGTACAGTCTACTTGACTTTAGCTGAAAACTGGCACGGGTCTACTGTACCTGGGGCTAAAAATGGTCTGTTCTACTGGTCCTTGTCCGAAAACAGGCACGGGTCTACTGTACCTGGGGCTAAAAATGGGTCGGGTTTATTTTTCCTTGGCCGAAAACATGCACGAGTCTACTGCCCCTGAGACGAAAACTGGCACGAATCTTCTATGTCTTGGCTGCAAACTGGTACGGGTGTACTTGACTTTAGCTGAAAACTGGCACGGGTCTACTGTACCTGGGGCTAAAAATGGGTCTGTTCTACTGGTCCTTGTCCGAAAACAGGCACGGGTCTACTGTACCTGGGGCTAAAAATGGGTCTGTTCTACTGGTCCTTGTCCGAAAACAGGCACGGGTCTACTCTGAATGCGACAAAAATTGGCACGGATCTTCTAGGTTTTTTTTGCCGAAAACTGGTACGAGTCTACTGGACCGTAGCTGAAAACTACCCCGGGTCTTCTGGCCTGGGTCTGCTAGCGCACCGGGAAAAGTTCAACTGTGGAAAATAGTGGATTGAATAACAACGCGTCAATTTCTGATTTGAAGCAAAATCGTGATTTGTTTGTATTTGTCGATATTTCAGAGCAATACAGTTTTGTTTAAACACAACGTCAGTGTCTTACCATTAAGCATTCGTCGAATCAGATCATATGGAGCACGCTTTGCGGTCCTCCGCCCAGGAAAAATATACCTGTTTCTTAATTTCCATGACTCACGGGGCTTCGTGTTATGTCTTGCGTGCACAGGATCCTCCAGTGGTTGCCCACATTTGGCTTCTTTCCCTGTTCTTCCCACGGGAACTTAGTTCTTGCAATAAAGGAGATACCGTGCGTCCACAATCTCTCGGGACCAAAGCGTGACTCTAACGATTGTTTACCACCAAGGCTTCCTGTGGCAAAAACTCCAACTTCCAATATATCTTAAACCAAGCGAGATGTCTGTTTGAAACAACAAGACGAATAAAAGGACTTTTGTGCTCTGACATGAGTGAATTATGTTTTTAACAAAGGAAAAGCCGTTAAATACATTACATGTTAATCGATTTGATTTGTTACTTTGCGTCGGTTTTCTGCCACATCTTATCTAATCAAAACGATGCTTAGGCGCGGATTCGAATCCAGGATCTCTGGCGTCGTAGAGTCCATTGCTAACGACTTCGCCACGAAGGTGGACATATTAGAAATTAAATAATTATTATGTTGAAATGAACAATTCTGTCGGAATTGAACTAGACGTACGTTTTGAATTTTGGGTAGCACTTTCGTATAGCGGAGACGGATTTCTTACTTTTTACAGAAGAACGTACTTACGGAAATCATTTTCCTTAGCGTTGTTGAAGTTCGGGAATGTAGTTTTGATCCATTTTAATGCGAAATCATGTGTTTATCAGCGAAAATATCTCTCCGACATGTTATTGCTGCTGCCGCCATTTGCTTTCTGCACGAGAGCACAATGTTCCGTGTGTTAGATGACGTGACCCCCAGTAAGTCTTACAAACCTCGCCGTCTTTTCACTATAACATGACGTGTCGAGTATTTTCAATTTTTTTTAAAACTATGCTTGCCTAACCTAACTTGACCTAACCTAACCTTGCGGTAAATGGTTTGCGGGGCTAAGGTCAATGATTTTTGGGGCTAAAGTCAATGGTTTGTGGGGCTAACGTCAATGGTTTGTGGGGCTAACGCCAATGGTTTGTGGGGCTAACGTCAATGGTTTGTGGGGCTAACGTCAATGGCTTGCGAGGTATTAGCATAATTTCAAATCTGGGCACGAAAGTAGGTATTTTTTGGTGAACAAGGTTGCTACACTGCATACACACTCCAAATCGACAAAACACTCGCACAACGCGCGATGAACCAGTACGCTATCGCCATATTGTGTGTTGCAGAATCGAAATAACGAAGAACAGTAAGTACTCATAAATGTAAGAAATATACATTATTTTCGTTAGAAATTCATTATTACACCTAGAGAAATGTTCCGCAATGTAAAATAGAACGTTAGCAATTTAAAAAATGCGAAATAAATGATTTATAGGTGTCTCACCTATACGAAAGTAGTACCGAATTTTGAAACGTCACCACAGAGTTGACTTTTCAAATCACAGGTGTGTGCAGAATGATCATCTTGGTTTGCTGAAGGCACAGTGTACTAATAAAAGAACTATACTGTTTGTATAGTATCGAACCAGGAACCTCAACCGTCCTGGTGGGTGATGTAACTCAAGGTATCATTCATCCTCTAATATGAGCACTCGCCCCTTGAACATAGCTTGATGGTAATGTGCGAGAGGTTAATTATACACACTTAGAAATGGTTAAACACAACCACTTGTATTCTATACCTTCACGTCTGGATCAAACATGGTTGAAATAGGTCTATCACCGATGATGAAGATTCTTGCAGAAAGCTCTTAGAGAAGCTTGTACTGGATCGCTCAATCTCTCCTGTTGCTTCCCGTTCTAAGACCAAAGACAAAAGACCCCTCACCACCCGTTGCTCCCTATCTTATTCCTTCCCCTGTCTCCCTGGTCATTGTCCTACAATACTCGTTGATCAGCACCTTAATTGCACTAATCCAGGAAGCTTCATTAACTACTGGCATGACATTCTTTGAATGCCTGAGAGAGCAACCGCTGGTGATTGAGATTATACAGGTAATGGACAAAATAATATGAACACCTTGGTTTGCAAAGGCCTATATACGCCGTCGTGGAAAAGGAACAACACTCAGCAGAGATTTCAACCATCTAGTGGCGATGAAAGCAAATATATCAGTCTATCAGAAGCTGGTGTGAGAGTTGCATGCGAGCAGTCAGCTATCCGTCAAATGCAGGTATGTCCGAACTTTCAGACTTCAAAAGAGGCATGATCATACGAGCCCGCCTGGCTGGAGCATCTGTGACAAAAACAGCTACACTTGTTGGTGTAGCACGGAGCACAGTGTCAACTGTTCTGACAGCCTACAGACAAAATGGAAAGACAACGTCTGCAAAGGAGAATAGTGGGCGAAAAACAAAGTTATCCAACAGGGATCGACGTGTGTTGAAGCGAATAGTGACTCGAAAGCACAAGACAACACTGTCCCAGATAACCGCAGAGATGAACAATCACCTCCAGGACCCTGTATCAACGAAAACCATTAAAGGGAGCTGCATTCTGTGAACATTCATGGCAGAGTTGCCTTCCCCAAACCGTTGGTGACTCCACGTAATGCAGTGACACGAAGAAGGTGGTGCCAAGAGCACAATAATTGGAAACAGCAGCAATGGGAACATGTGATATGGTCAGACGAATCGTCTTTCACATTATTTCAGACCACGGGACGTGTTTGTGTGTGGAGAACTCCTGCTGAAGCATTTGATATTGACTGCTTAGTGCCTACCGTGAAACATGGTGGGGGGTCTGTGATGGTTTGGGTGGCTATATCTTGGAATGGTGTTGGCCCACTTGTCGTCCTGCGTGGGAGAATCAACGCAGAGAAGTACTGCACCATCCTGGGTGACCACCTCCATCCCATGGTTCAGACTTTGTTTCCCGATGCATGCCCCATCTTCCAAGATGATAACGCCCCTATTCACACTGCTAGGTGCGTTGATGCATGGTTTGATGAGCACAGTGATGAGGTAGAACATCTCATCTGGTGTCCACAGTCCCCCGATCTTAACATCATTGAGCCTTTGTGGGTATTTTGGAGGCCAAAGTGCGTAATTGGTTTCCACCTCCAATGACACTTTCGGAACTTGAGACTGTTTTGTGCGAGGAGTGGCTACGTATTCCAGTCCACACTGTACAGGACCTTTATTTGTCTATCCCACGTAGGATACAAGCTGTCATTCAGGCAAGGGGGGACCCAACCCCCTACTAATACAAGTTTTCTGCAATTGCATTGGTGTTTATATTATTTTGTCCATTGCCTGTAAATTCTGGCTTCATACAATTCTCTATTTTGAGGAGATTGACACGATATAATATTCATGACTTTGTAAAGTCCTTTGTTAACTCATACATGTATATATACAATGCCCTTTTCTGGCGGTTTGCAACGGTACGCCGTACCGGCATCTTTTTATCAACATACTACAGTAAACCCTCGTTAACACGAATCCCAAGGGACCGAAAAATAAAGAGTTCGTGTTAAAAAAATTCGTGCTAACCGGGAACTCAAATTTTATTTCTATGTCCTCTACAATTTTTTTTGCAGGTCTATGCCTGTCTTCTTCCTCTTGGCCATGAATCCCGTCTTACTGCATGCAACTTCATGTTTCTCGTACGTTTTAAAGAATAGAAAAACACATCTGAACACATGACTAAATTTCTTGGTTAAATACGTATAAGCTCATTGTTGACGCGATAATCGCGATTGTCGAGCAATTACACCGAAGTTTTAATCTTGATGTTACTCTTACTGGTTATGTTTTAAGGAATAGAAAAACACATTTCAACACATTGTTGATCTGAATTTCTTTGTAGAAGTTGATTGTTGAGCAATTTCTTACATGCCTAGCACAGGAACGACAGAAAAAAGTTATGAAAAACTTTGAAAGTTCGTGTTAAATGAGATCTAATGACGCAACGGACTAAAAAAGCAGTTCTTAATTCGTGGTAACCGAAATTCGCGTTAACCGATAAAACTTTCTATAACATATAATACATCCCTGCCGGGACCAACATTTGGTTCATGTTAACCGAGTATTCATCTTAAGCGAGTTTGTGTCAACGAGGGTTTACTGTACAAGATGTTTTAGTAGTTCTTTTGATGAACACAAGAACAAACCAAGTTGAAGAGTACCGGACTTTTTCTTCCCAGAAAAATACAATATATACTCTATGTGATCAGAAGTATCCGGACACCCACCTGAAAATAAAGTACAAGTTTGGGCAACCCTTCATCGGGAACACTGGCAGTCAATACGGTGTTGGCCCACCCTTAGACTTGATGACAGCGTTCACTCTCACAGGCATACTTTCAATCAGGTGCCCGAAGGTTTCCTGAGGAATGGCAGTCATTCCTTACAGAGCGCCAAAATGAGAAGACGTATTGATGTTTATCGGTGTGGTCTAGCACGAAGTCGGCATTCCGATACATCCCAGAGATGTTCTATGGGATTCAAATCAGAACTCTGCACAGGCCAGTCCATTAGTGGGACGTTGTTGTCGTCAAACCACTCCCCCACAAGCCCTGCAGTATGGACGGTTGCTCGGTCGTGTTGAAAGACACAATGGTCATCCCCGAACTGGTCTTCGACGGCATGCAGCATGAAAGCTGTTAAAATGTCAACGTAAGCTTGTGCTGTGACAGTGCCATGTAAAGCAACAAGGGAGCCAAGCCCCCTCCAGAAGAAACATGACCACACTGTAACCCCGTCACCTCCGAATTTCACTGTCGGCACTATACAGGCTGGTAGATGTCGTTCACCACACCCACACCCTACCATCGGATCGCCACATTGTGTACTGTGATTCATCACTCCACACCACGGTTTTCCACTGTTCTATGGTCCAGTTTCGACTCTCCTTGCGCCACACGAGGCGGTGTTTGGCATCTATCTGTTTGATGTTTGACTTTTAGGCAGCTGCTCGGCCATGGAAACCAAGTTGCCGCACCTTGCGCCAAACAGTAATGGTGCTTGGAGTAGATCCTGATGCAGTTCGGAATTCCTGTGTGATGGTGGCGACGGATGATTGACGATAATGCTGTACGACCCTCTTCAACACTCGATGGTCTCTGGAGGTCAACATGGGAGGTTGGCCTTCACGCTTTTGTGTTGTACACATCCCTTCACTATAACATCGGAAACAGTGGACAGAGGGATGTTTAGGAGGGTGGAAATCTCATACACAGACTTCCTACACAAGCAGCACCCAACCAACTGACCACGTTGCAAGTCGGAGAGTTCCTCAGACCATCCCATACTGCTGTCTCACACTGTCTGCAGACTACTGAGTTCGCTGACTATGTGTTCCACGCGGTAGATGGCAGTACTGTGTCGCCCTCTATGATAAACACACGTTTCGCGGTGTGTCCGGTTACTTTTGATCACATAGAGTATGTGCACAGTAGTGAAAAGAAATACTTCCCCCATAAGACTATTGGTGTTAAGGCTATGGGGGAAGTACTTTTTTCCATTACTGTACATATATATTCTTCTTTGTGGCTGATCAGTGGTGATTCATTCATTCTTAGTTTTGGACTTTTAACCACTGTTTTAATCTTAAAAGTACCAACGTTTCGGAGACTGATTCTGCCTCCGTTTTATTGAATCATACTTCAGTGCCTGGACACATGATGTGTTCGTGGATGTTGTCTATATGGAGAGTGAGAAAAAAATGTTTCCTTGGAGGATTATTCTCAGTGGCTCAAGCTCCACACTGCTGGAAATCAACCCCAAAATTGCAATATTCTCCTTCAGTTCCTCTTACGTGCAACTGTCAGACCCTGAAGGGTTGTGGGCAGTGGGTGTGCTACACTGATCCTCGTTTGTATGCTAACTGGCCAAAGCAGGATTGAAGATGTATCTGAAGGAGATTGCACTTTTGGGGTTAATTTCCAGCAGTACCAATCCTTTGACAAGGTGGAGCCTGGGCCACCGCAATATAATCCCCCCCTTGCAGCTTACATACAGTGTGTTACTAAAGTTTGTTTCCCACTTTTTCCCACTTCAATAACTCCGAATGGGTACCGTTTTCGGCATTTCGTCACATGAACTTTTGTGTTTATTTTCACTTGTAGAATCACCTCGTAAGCGTTGGAAATAAACTTTAGTAACACCCTGTATAAACGCAGGTCTTGAGGTGACCATCAGATGATGTGTAGCCTTGGCCACCGAGAATAATTCTCCAAGGCAACCATTTTATCTCACTCTCCATAATAGATACCGTCCCCAAACACATCATGTGTCCAGGGACTGGACTATGATTTAGTAGATTACACTCTACCCTGAAGACGGAGGCAGAATCAGTCTCCGAAACGTTGGTGTGTTTAAGATTAACACAGTGGTTAAAAGTCCACAACTAAGAATGTACATACATAATATGTATATATGTATATTTATATAATGTGCAATTTATTCATTAAAAAGTTTGTTCTTTTTATTTTACGCCTTAAGTAAATTTTTTATTTTTGCATATTTTGCTCATCTCCAGGTTCGATACTCGGTGGAGGCGCAAGATGGGTTGGATTCCAATTTAAATTATGGGATGCCCTTCTGTGCAAAAAATTGGTCTTAAAACGCAACTCAACTCAAATATTTTGCTGATTTGTAAATCTTAAGACCGCACATTGAAACAAAGGGGTGTTTGTAGGTAGGGGCTCAACACATTCACGATCTCGGCCATTGTGTATGTATTGTGATCAGCACCATACTCCACCTGCCTTTACTCCCTTCTCTCCAGGTACTCATTTTAATGGAGGCTGAATTAACCCTACAGCCACTTTGTGCAGGGGAGGGGAGTGTAAAGGGTGGCCCTTTCCGAAGACACACAAATATCAACCTTCCTTCCACGTAGCACACTCTAGACTCCACTCTGCAGACTAAGGAGGCTATGGCGTTTTAACTCACGGCCATTATAATCCTCTGTGGGGTTCGTGTTGTGTCGTTCTAATGGTTGTTTTCATCTTATCGCCCGTCATTCATCCTCATCTTCGCAATTAGCCAACAGTGGCAGAAAAGCAAAGCACGAAGGTGTCATTTTGCAGCATGATAATGCTAAGCAACATACTACCCCCCCGAATGACTGTTGCGACAATTAACGACTTGCATCCTCCTTACTCCCCAGATTTGGCCCCAAGTGATTACTACTTGCTTGGACCACTTAAAGAGGCCCTAGGAGGACAGAAGTTCCGTTCTGATGACGAGGTAAAAAAAAAAAAAAATTCAGGGGCATATAAGCACTTTGTAAACGATGGTAAACTTGCATTCAACGTGGAGGGGATTATGTATTTTATAGGAAAACGATAACCATTTCTTTCACTTCCACTGAATACATATATTTTTACAGAAATTTTAAGGTTTTTATTTGACTCACACTCGCTAAATAAAACAGATCAAGAACTTCATGCAGTAACATGGTGTGAAAAGTAACCATCTGAGATCACCGCCTGGGAATCGAACCCGGGTCTCCCGCGTGGTAGTCAGAAGTCATACCGGTCGAGTCACCTCGGCTCCATTAACCCTATTAATAATAATGTGTTTTAAATGTCGAAGAAACAGTGATGGAAATAACCAAAAACAACCAATTCCCTTTCCAACAATTAATCTCACGGACACTCCAATTCCATGGATGCCACCAACCCGCTTTAAATTTCATTTCCTGGAGTCACGTGACTTCCTAATTAAGCCCCCCCAATTATTCCGCCACCGTTCGCCTTCAATCAAACCCACACTGGCCACACAACCCTACTTTATATTGCGGCCCCCACGTGTTGAAACCTCGCGCAATTTCATCATTCCGGACAAACAGTGCGATAGGCTTTGGCTTCTTTGTCCGGTTCGCACGCCGGACGTTCGAAAAACCTGGCTAGAGGCGACGTATGCCATGTGTGCGGGGGGTGAGGGAGTGACGTCCTCGTCAAAGGGGAGGCACATATACCTACCCTTGTCAATAGAGAGACTCCAGTCACGAGAGGCTTCGCATGCGGTCTAAAGGAGTTCAAAGGGTTGCCTGGGAAGAGGAGCGATCATATTGTGTCGCACTGTATCACGGAAGCTGATTAGACCAGTAATCTCTTGGAAAAGTTAAAACTCGTTTGACTGAGCTCTGGGACCTAATAAGACACCCACAGAAGAGCAAGTAAAGCTTTGGTCGCCATTTTGAGAACATTTTTTTAAAATGGCACTTACACTCTGGAGCAAGCGAACAAAAACACGTTCCCCTCTAACCCGTTCATTGGTCGCTCTCTGGAGTTACTACTGACACAGAGAGACATGAAACTGGTCCTGCAGTACCAAGTGACAAAATGATTATAAATTATTAAAAAGATCATATTAATTGGAATTTTGATAGGGGAGAATACGAAACACTAAATTGAGTGTTTCATGTTTGATAGAGGTGACTCTTGACATTTAATTGTATCATCAATTCTTGCTTATAAATACCACGTGCATCTTTATCGTTGATTTTCAATTGTTTCATTTTCCTGCTACATTTTCGTGGGGTCACAACCCACACACACACACGATCCCCGCTCGAAATTCCAGCTGGCGCCTGGGAAACAACGAATCAGCGATCAGTTGAATTCAATTCGACGAACATCCGGGATCAGTGTTGCCACAATATGAGGGCACAATGTCCCTCTCCAAGGAGCAAATTTCCCTTTTTTGACAATTTTTTTCCTTCACCTAAGCAAATCATACAATAATAATAATAATAAGTATTAGTAGTGGAAGCAGCAGTAGCTGTAATTATTATTATTATTATTGGTGCTGGAAGCAGTAGTAGTAGTATTTCCGTTGGTCCATGTCAGTGTGAATAAAAAATATTAAATTTTTCACATACATGTCACTTTCATCGCTTCCTGACCAGATGTCCCAGATTTGGATCCTGGTCAGGAATCTATTTAATCGTTAATCCTCATCGTTACTATTATCCGAAGGTGTAGAAAAGCGATGTACTTCACAGAAATATAAATAGATACAGGCTATATTCAAGGGAGCAGATAAAAGAACAGAAAAAATGAAAATGTGAATTTGAAACTGGAACTTAACATAAACTGTAATAATGTTGTCAGATGTCTTAAAATTTCCCTGAAATTGTGATATTTTTCATCGAATTTCCCTTTTCCCTTTTGGTTAAAATTTCGGTCCGAATTTCCCTGCAAAAGTGAAATTTCCCTTCATGTGGCAACACTGTCCGGGATTTTCGAGTTAGAAGTGCACCGAAAGTTCCTGCCGGGACGAAACAAATGAGCGTCGGATACACAGAATGTTGCCAAATTTACTGTAAAACGGAAGGGGATTGATGAGCGCCGTTACTGGATAAATGTTGTACAATAGTACACAAAGCAGGGCAAATTAGTACAAAGAACTCCCAAACACTCTACGAACAATGAAAACAACTGACAAAAACAGACATACGCTTGGCAACGTTGTAACGGAAGAGCGATGTTACCCCACAGCTTTCACTTATCAAAGGAGGTTGTTGACACACATCGAGGCGCACACCCGAAGACGATTGGTGGACAGATAAGAGTTATGTAGGTGAGCCGCCAATTGGGTTTGCGATCAGTATAGCTACTAAACACACGGCCATGAAAATAGGCGGCTGGTCTGAATTGCGCTGTTGCCACATATGGGAAAGTAAAGCGAGAGCGGGACGAAATTCGCTGGTTCCCGCGCACTATGTGGCAACGTCAACTCGGCTGCGTTGCCTAGTTTAAGCGTCAGACCGTCCTCTCTCCGGGGCACTTTCGAGTCCCATTCGATACAGAGCTGGTGATCGTGTGAATTGAAAGTTCGTCAGACCCCATAAATAGAGTCACATATCTAAACGTCGGACTGCTCTTTAACCTCGTAACATAAGGGTTGTGCTCCGACGTGGCAACAGCGCCAACTTCTGCCACCCGCCTAATTTCATGACCATGCGTTTAACTACTTTATAATCTTTCAATTTACGTTTTACTGTTGCTTAGTAATTCGGTGTGCACTTACATTATACTTAAACTGGCTACTACCTGGCGTTGCCCTGGTATTTATTTAGCCCAATCCTCTACTAGACAGGAAAATAAGAATTCTAACTATAGTGCAAAATGTAACTAATTTTACTTACAGGCATTTAAAAGTATAAGTACAGTATTCAAATTATAAAGTAAAATATTTTACACATTCACTATAACATTAATGTAACTCGCCTCCCCGATGGCGCAGTGGTAGCGTCGTCGCCTTGTAATCAAGATCTCCCGGATTCGATACCCGGTGGAGGCACATAGTAGTTTGGATTCAACTTAAAACTGTAGGTCCAGTCCCGATTAGCCTTACTGTGCACAAAGTGGACTTAAAATACCACCTCAAACCAACCCGAATCAAAACCTGATTATGAACATTTTCCTTGGACGCATTGTTACTGCAATGAAATCTGTAAGAGAATAAAGATATTTGGGATTAAATATAATCGTGAATGTTACCAATTAGCTTAGCGACTCCGAAAAGTATTGATTCGACACTAATGTAGGTCATTTTTTAAATTTTATTATTCACCCCCTCTCACCCCCCCATACCGATAGGTGTTGAACTTGGAGTTCAACGGCATTCGGACTGTCACTATTCATCTTAGCGGCCCAAAAAATTATGGATTCCACACTAATATCGGTCGTTTTCGATTATTTTTACATGTCATCCCCTTCCCACCCCACCCCCGCACCTCCCTGTACGGGTGCCAGGGGTATATTAACCCCACAGTATTGCTTTCCGGCTTGGAAGTCATATGTGTACCAAGTTTGGTTGAAATTGCTTCAGGCGTTCGAGAGTTATGCCGGAAGAAACATACATACATCCATTTTTATGTATATAAAGATGTCCCGGCAACTTTCGTAAGTTCAGTCCATTGGTAGGAAATCCCATCTTGGTGCAATATCAAACAAATGCTAGAGTTAATAAGGCGTCGCACACATAATGAAGTTGATATATTTAGATCATGCAGGGTGCATTCGAAAGCGATTCGCTGTCATAAGATGCAAACCATGTTTTGGCAGAAAGATGCATGCATCGTCGAGCTCAGTCTATCATTAGATGCATGCGTCCCGGGTTCAGTTTTCGGCCTGGCATGGGTGTTGTCTGTGAGTGTCTCTTCGTCAATTTCATCATATCATCACTCATCCTCATTTCCGCGATTAGCCAAAAGTGGCAGAAAAACTAAGTAAAATAAACAAACTCAATGAATCAATTCAGTTCCAGACCTACCACGGTGGAGTGAAGAAGTAAGGCAGGTCTGAAAGGAGGATATGGCAATTACTTTGAGTGAGGGTGGGAAGGATCATTTTTTGAGTAATTGTATTTGGATTCGTATATTGTCATGCGATTCCTTAAAAACATTTGATCCAGAGAAGGAACGTCCGATAAACGATCCGTAGAAATATTATACAAATTGATGGGATTTTTTTTATCAGATTTGCGTTGTCCAAACTTTAACTTTCTGATTGTGTGACGTTTGCATTAGGATTCTTCTACTGGAAAGTGTCTTACCTTTAACACACAAGAGCCAAAAGACTAAAACGTCTATGAACTCTAAGCGCGTATCTTTAAAGATAATTCAGTCACATAACTTTAATTCATTAACAACTCACAAATTATGAACCTTATGAACCCCGAGACATTGGCTGAAGGATTTCCTGATAATCTAATCGGTTATTCTGTTAATATGATTCCCCTGCTCACACCTGGGTCATTCCATGTCAAATCATCCAGAATTTTGTGAAAATGTCACCCACCATCCCCTATTTTGATGAAATTCGGTATGCTTATAGAACTTTTGATGCTGATTACAAAAATGACAACTTTTTAAAATTGGTCAAGGGGTTCAGAAGTTACGAGCTTTTTAAGAACTCCCTGTACGCCACAAGCGGCTCCACTTTGAATGACACGCATTAGGTTATAAACGATCGTATCTTCCCTCGGGTTTGCCCTAGAAACTTCAAGTTTGTTTTCTCTTGTTCACAATAGTATAAGCTTTCATTTAAATAACGTTTCAGATTAATGCATCAATAAACATGTATTTTTATATATAGTTTTATGTAATTTTTTAGAAAAATAAATGACTAACTTCAAGAACAAATTTCATGCAATGCCCCCCCTTCAATTTCCCCCCAATTTGATATGTAGCTAGCTCAGAGTATGTACTAATGCCTGATGGAAAAATTGGGATGGGCGGTTCAGAGACAGGGTGATAAAAAAATAATTTGCTTAAAATGACATTAAAAGTAAATCTTATTAAAAATGCTTATGCATTTAGTACAAAGCCTGAAGTACATTATATTTCAAGTCAATTCATCGACAAAGCGAAATCCTCGCCTTCGTCTCAAGTATATTCGCATTATAATTGCCATATATACAGAATAAAACCTTTTAGTTTAACTACTGCAGCAATGTGGTTTTATTTCACTGTACTGTGAATGTTGTCTTCGCCTAACACTATCCCTGTACCTGAGAGGAGTCTGTGTACTTCACCGAGTCTCATCTTTCACAGCTGATTATTATTAAGTAATTATTAATAAATATAATAATACGTTTAATAGTATAATAATACAGGCATGAACGTATCATAATAACACTTATTTTATGCCATCTATATTTTCATAATAGTTGTGTGATGTCTTACTACCAGCATAATTACCAATATTTCCATAAGAGAAGACTTGCTGTTGGCATACCTTCCTTTACTACAGCTTGTCCATTGTCATTTTCTCATAGCTGTAGTTAAGGAAATATGGTTTTGCTCAAATTTTTAATGTGGATAGAAATGCGTCTTAGCATTGAAAATAAATAACATTTTTGAACCTATAACATTTCTAATACTCATCGAGTTTGTCTGTACAGTCATCCGCAGTAAAATTTGGATACCTAAAACTTGAAATACTCCCTTGGCTGCATAGTGCTGTGTGTGCTGACCAACTCCATGACGTCATCGCCGTAGAGTTTGCAACCCGCATATCGCACTGAAGGTCAGCGAGAATTTCAGGATCTACATGCCCCATTCTTTTGCCGATGGCTGTACACTGTACCTCTTACAGCTCAAGGCTTTTGACGTCGTAGAACTGGCAAGTAGCTTTTCAGTATGTAACGAGGGTCCTGCGTTCATCAAGTCTGCTGCTCTTTCAAATACATTCTTCATTGTTCTCACAATCTTGGGTCACCACATCAAACCGGAGGAAGCACACACTCCATCGTTGCTCATCATTAATCTATTAACTGGATCATTTTTCCTCTAATATAAGATTCTTGTCACTTGACTGATCTCAATTTGATATAACCCCTGAGTTCCTATCACTCATTGCTACCACTCATGACAATAAATTGCAACGATTGAAGGACAAAAATAGAGAGCGAAAGGTTGTAGAAAAAATTTATTCCCGACGGTGAAACTGGCATCAATTAAACATACCACGCCGCCTGCTGTGTGTAGCTGTCAGAACGTGATGAATGTGCTGGCCCATTCTTCAAACTCCTAATCGGAATTCCATGTCCAATTGTCAACCGATTGCAGCGCATTGTTGTGTTTCTGTCTCTCTAACAACGGAATTTCCTCTCATAAAAGGTGATGTTCTTTCGTTCAGCGATTGATAAAAGCTGGCTGGTTAGAAAGCATTGTCCAAACTCGCATCATCAGTCATTTATAGCAGGATTCTAATTGTGGAGACAAGACAATTCGGTCTTTTCATAAAGTTGTGCCAATTGTCAAAATGCGGGATGGTTTTATGCGTCTAGTTTTTTCGTACCAGGTCTCTTGTGTGCTACTAATAATGATTTATAGTGTATAATATACATTTCTTAGTTTGACCATTTTCTGCCAGTTTTGGGAGTAAACACGACAATGAGAATTATTATTATGACATTACAATCATGAAGTGTCGCCTCCTCGATGGAGCAGTGGTAGCGCCGTCGCCTTGTAATCAAGTTGCCGCAGGTTCGCTACCAGGTGGAGGAACATAATGGTTCGGATCCCACTTTAAACTGTAGGTCCAGTCCTGATTGGCCTTTCTGTGCATAAAGTGAACTTAAAACAACAATTCAACATTCATGAAGTGGACATCCTTTGCATGCTGAAGGATGACATTATTTTACCACTGGTCGAGAGCATTGAGCGTAAATTTCTGGGTTCGAATCCCGACTTTGACGTGCCATGAGTAACATTCCGCCAATTTCTTATAACCCTCATTCATCAACGTGTTTGCAGAAGTGGAAAGAAATAAATAAAAGTTGGATTAGGTAGACGGAACAAAGCTTCTTGTAGAGTCCGTTGTCTTTCTCAAGGATACCATCTCAGCCTTCACATCCTCGCCGGGCGAGAGGTTGAAAAATCCTTTGTTAATATTGATTGATTTACTTTACTTCGCTTTTCTGTCAGAAATGAGGATGAGTGATGATATGATGAAATTGGTGAAGGGACACTCAGAAAGAACACTCATGCCCAGGTCGGGATTCGAACCCGGAATCCCTTGCGTCGTAGCGCTATTTACGAACCACTCCGTCGTGAAGGTTGGCTACCTCTGTTAATATGGCCAGAGAAGTAGGAAGGGAAGAACACCAAGAATGAGCTGAAACAAGAAATCAGTACAGCGCATTCGGTTTACACGTGACTCATACGAGCAGTGTTGCAATACGCGGAAGTTACAATTCTACTAGACATTAAACTGGCAAAGCTATATGCTGTTGCCTCATTAACAAAAATACTTACGAATCTAAAGTAGCACGCGCGTCCTTCACGATCGTGAAATTCGTCAATTTTTCTACGAATAACACACATTTTCGTTTCAAAGTACTTACTGACATATCAGTAGATGCAGAAACACGCTTTTGCACTTGTTTCACGTTCAACGCAAACCATTGTCAGCTTCTTTCTTCATAAACTTATGCACGTAAAGATAATTTCTCAACTCTGACTATGAATCACTTTGCTTTCTCTAATATTCATTCCAGTTTTCACCTCAGCTTCCGTTGAATAAAACACCCGAAGCAACACAGGTCAACAATCACCTTACTCGTGGTAACACGATCTGCCCCCCCCCCCCCCCCCGAGAGGAAGAGGAAGAGAGGGAGGATGCTTCTTTCTCCGAGGGACATAATTAATGGGGGTTTCACCGACAAAAAGAACCATCTGTCATTATTTTCCTTGAACTATTACATTCTAACACTGTACCTTTTTAAATAAACAAAAAAGGTAAAGTGCTCCCCTGTGCTTAGCACCACGCCATAAAGGCGTATAGGGGGTGTGGGGGTAACGCCTCATGGCGTTGTTATTTTAAATATATATATATATGTATGTATGTATACATGCAGTAAGTACCGAACACACCGACCAATAAGCTCTGAAGTCAGATTACGGATATAGGAAATTGTTAAGGCGGTTAGCAACTCTGCTCTCAGTGGGACTCTCACATCGTCGCACTGACGGCAGGCTTCTGCGCAGCTGAAGGCCAGACCTCAAGCTAAACCGAATGGCCTGTATATACGGCGCTATTCAAGTTAACACCTTGACTTTATGCAACCCAACTAACGTCGAAGTTATCTGGGTTGCATAACTAACAGGTTAGCAACCATTTACACCAAAGCCATTATGTCTTTCTTTTATCTGCGGTCGTTTGTGGATCCTTATATTGGACGTTATACCATTGTCTTTTAACTGTTGCATCGTTCGCAGTTGATCACTATTGCTCGGGTTCATTCCGAGAAATTTTACTGGAATTGAGAAACTATCATATTTACCGAAGGTCTGTAATAGTACAGACCCTTATCTGTGGTAATAGAATCAATTTATATGTTCCATATTCAGTGCATTATTTCTTGGCTAAGTCTGATGTGGTTATTACACTAGTCTGTGTTTTAATAAGACTTAAGATTGTCTAAATTTTCTTGATGAATTAACTCAGAGGGAGGAACGAAGTGCCACCTCAAGTGCCCTTTCTTGTATTGTAAAGGGGATTAGTAGCTTCGTAACAGAATGCTCATAATTTTAAGGAAATTGCGCTAAATCCATTAGCAAATTAGTTAGTCTAGCTGCGTCGGTGGCTGAGCGCTTTAAGTGGTCGACTTCTGATTTCGCCGCCCAAACTCCTAGGTTAGTCCCGGTCTGTGTATACTTTGTGAATCTCCGTTCATCAGTTTCATATAGGGTCATTCCCTGTCTGTGGTGTTTTAATTTTGCACCCAAACAGTCAATTGATGTCTTCAAAACATATTTTTTTCAAAAATATTAGTAATGGTGTTTTTGAGATTTCCAAAAAAACTTTTTTCAAGTTTTTGAAATATTACAAAATTCAATTACCACAGACATGTTGGATTTAAAATAAAAGCTCATCAAAAGCAGAAGAGAATGAAACCAACTTGAGCTCTCTAGGTAAAATAGTTTTTGATCTATAGCTGTTTAAAGATTTCAAAATGTCGTAAAATTATGGGATTTTTGCTATTTTGAAAGTCAATAACTCAAAATATAAGAGCTAAAGAAATCTGAAATTTGGCAGTTTTCCTCAACTTGATTAGTACTACCACTGCACCAATAATTATCTATTTCTGAGATGTCAAGTTTCAGACCCCTATAATCATCACTCATCTTCGCCGTTGCGATCAGCCAATAGTGAGAGAAACATGACGTTCATCCAGATTCGTTTACTTGACGTAAGACACCAAACTTTAGATAGTTGCTACGTGGTTTTATCTTGGACTAGAAATCATGAAGTTTGACATACGAGGGCGATCAGGTTGCTCTGACCCTAACATAGAAAGAGCGGCAATAGGGTTTCAATTTTTTTTTATTTTTCAACATACTCCCCTGCAACTCCAATGCACTTCTCCCATCGGTGCTCCAACGCGTGGATACCTTGCAAAAAAAAATCTTCCGACTGGTCCTCCAACCATGAGTCCACAGCCCTTATCACATCAGAATCATCAGAACATTTTTGCCCACGAATGTCATTCTTCAAATGTTTGAACAAATGGAAATCACTGGGGGCCAAATCTGGGGAATAGGGTGGATGGGGCAGCAATTCGAACGATGCATCTGCGATAGCGGCCCTCGCAATGCGTGAGGTGTGTACAGGTGCATTGTCCTTGTGAAGGAGCACACCACGGGTCAACATCCCACACCTCTTTTTCTTGATGGAATCACGTAATTTCTTGATTAGGTCACTGTAGTATGTGTCAGTGATGGTTTGGCCTCTTTGTAGATAGATAGTCCACAAGAAGGACACCCTTGCAGTCCCAGAAAATTGAGGCCATCACCTTCTTGGCTGACGTTTGCACCTTGAACTTCTTCGTTGGTGGAGAATGTGGGTGTTTCCACTCCATGCTTTGTGATTTTGTTTCTGGGTCGAAGTGATGGACCCATGTTTCATCCATAGTTACAAATCGGCAAGTAAATCGTCTATATCAGCACGAAACTTGTCAAGAAGTTCTTGACTGATGAGCACTCGGGTGCGCTTCTGATCTGGGGTGAGATTTCGATGGACCCATCTTGCAGCAATTTTTTTCATTTGCAATTCCTGGGTAATTATGTTTTGCACAGTGCCATATGACAGGCCACACATCTCAGCAACATGACGGATAGTGACTCGACGATCCTTCAGCACGATATCGTGGACTTTGTTAATGTTTTCGGTCGTCATGACAGGTTTTGGTGCTCCACCTGCATGTTCATCCTCACACGACTCTCTCCCACAACGAAACTCACGACACCATCTCTTCACCATACTGTATGAAGGAGCAGTGTCCCCTAGTGTATCCACCAAGTCCTCATGAATTTTGGATACCGTCCACTTCTTCTTCACAAAATATTTGATCACCGCTCTCACCTCAGTTTTCTCCATTCTGGCACATTGACACAACTTCACTCAGTTAAACCCCTGTAAAAAGAAAACTGTACGTTACTTAGACTTGCAATTCAGATTTAAAGCATATAAAGGATCACTAAACAATAACAAAATAAAAAATCAATCGTAACGTCATTCCTTCTATGTTAGGGTCGAAGCAACCTGATCGCCCCTCGTATATGTAAAGTGCACGGGTGACTATATAAACTACAATTTTTGAGACGCTATCTCGTTCGGTCTTCTACTGTTGAGCTTGCTCTTGGAGTTAAAAGTTATATCCCTCAGACTGTGAAAAGTAATAGATAAAATTCGCCTACATTAAAGTACAGTGTGTTTCAAAAGTCGAGGTGGTAGAAATTAATTATTTTTCAGGCTTATATTTCGATTCAAATCGTGCTGATTTGGGGTTTGCGACAAATATTCGGTGTCTACCTTCGTGGCAGCTATGCCAGAGATGGGTTCGAATACCAGACTGAACATGAGTGTTCTTTGTGAGTGTGTCTTCATCAATTTCATCACATCATCATCATCACTCATGCTCATTTTCGCGATTGGCCGAAAGTGGTAGAAGACCGACGTAAAATATACCAAATCAATCAAACAAATGTTGGAGATTTATGTGCTACGCGTGATAGTTGTGAGAATAACTGCTATACTGGCTCGGTGATAAAAGTGCTGTTTTAAGGGCAAATAATCTTGGTTGGCAACATTAGAAGTTTTTTTTAATTTTAGAGAAAACTTCACTACACTACTAATTGGTTTTATAACGGCACAAAAGTTGTCTCAGATGGTCTATACCATACTTTGGGCAAATTTTACAACCAGCTATCTGTATTTTAACTCCACTGACAATTAGAAAATGTTGTTTGAACAACTTGAGACCACTGACTACGAAGAAGTTTGGTATTCATACACACAGCGTAGTCGGCGTTGTATAATATTGAATTGAATTGAATTGAAAAGTCTTTTTATTTACTACAGAGCGAGATTCAGCCTTGGGCTGCTCTACCACCTAACTCTGGTGAATAAAAGTTACAATACATATATTTATAATACTGAATACTGAAATCAAATATATAACATAAAATGAATGAATTTGCCATATATGAAAAATAATAAAATTATAAGAGAATACAATGACAGATACATTAACACACACACACACACACACACACACACACACACACACACACACACACACACGCACACACATACACACGTGTACATACGCAATTTCCAAATCGATACTAAAATAGCATGCACACAGGTTGAAATATTCGTTGTGTGAGATAAGTGTTTGCAAAATACATGGTTTCACTTTACTTGATTCTTGTTGCTTAGCCTTACGAGCTAATGCTCAATTGTTGTCTTTGCAATGAAAGTAATACGACTTGTTCTTTGAAGTTTTTGGGTGTTGTAGCAAAAGAAACATAATTCGGGAAGAGCATTCCAAACCTTTGCAGACCAGAGGGAGAAGGAGCCTTCGAAACTGACAGCAGAGGTGGCGGGGAGTGTCGATTTTTCCCCGACCTCTAGTATTGTATGGATGTACGGAATTTCTAAATGTCAGTTTCTCGTGGACATAGCTAGGTGTTTGCAATTTTAATACATTCTATATTGTAGAACACTGATGCAGAAGATGTCGCCTAGATATGTTAAGGATTTTGTATGTATTGAGCAAGGGTAGGATGTGCTGATTTCTCCTGATCGAGAGAACGTAACGAATGCAAGAATTCTGTATTTTTTGTATTCTGTTCGATATTTTACGTTGTAAATTCGTGCCGTACACCACATCACAGTAATCGAAAATAGGATATATTAGAGTTTCGATGAGATATAATTTCGTTTCTCTAGTGAAAAAGTCTCTCCTCCTGTAGAGTGATCTCATTATTGTTAGTGCTTTTGTGCATTGCGCTGAGATATGCGCTGACCATGAAAAATTTGGATCGAAAGTAAGGCCTAGATTTTTAACCTTTGATGCATAAATTATGTTTTGGTTTTTAATTTTGATGTTAATTGTATCATAATTTACTTTTTTAAGATAATAGTTAGAGCCTAAGATTGTGTATACGCATTTATTCTGGTTAATTGCAAGCCCATTTGCAGTGTATATACAATAAACTATTGATATGGCAACACTTCATATTTCTCCCGAGACTTCAATCTTTTGCCACTTCTAGCGCAGAGTTAGGGATCTTAGGTTCAAATCTTAGATGGATCACCGTTCCCTCTTATCGTCGTTATTAACAAAGAGAGATGGGAGAAGCAAAACTAGAAATTCTCCTCTGTATGTAACGATCGAGTGTTCTTGCAGATCGAGCGGGGATTCTATTTGTGTCAAAAATCCAACGACAGGGGAAGATAAAGAAAAGCTTCCGTTTCCTTTCAAGGGAAATGATGAAGAAGAACAGGAGATTCAGGAAAGCGAAGCTTTTCCTTCGGAAATCAAATTTTGTTCTCAGGAACGACGAAGGTGGTCAGCGAAAATTCAAGAAGCAGGTATGTTGGGAGGAGAAAAGAGTCTAGAAGAATAATAGTTGGCAAAGTATTGTTAAGAGACTAAGTGAAATAATGTTACACTTACTAACAGAAATTTACTATTGCATTTAATTAGAATTCATACTGTAATCTGTATCGGGAATATCTGGAGCAAGCAGCTACCAGCTGTTAGCAGCATCGCGTACTGCTTTACTCCGGCCACTCGCTTTCTCCTCTTCTCCACCGTTTGCGCGACCTTCCTCAGATTCCCGGAACAGTGTAAACGTTAAGGTCCGTCTGAGTTAGCTGACACCATCGGCGCATTTGCGCATGCGCTATCTAGGCGATTCCATTGATAACATTGGGGTGAGGTCTGGAAGTGGAACGCAGATAGGAAGCAAGTTTCATGAAAAGCGTATTTTGCGGAAACAACATTGAAGTTTCACACAGAAACGTCGCCGGCAAAATACATTGACAGGGAATGATACAATATTCGACTCTGGGTTATCCTGTTTCGAAAATATCAGAATAAAACTAACTAACTAACTCTCTAGCCTTCTTAAACCCGAAGGTTCATGGCTGCAGCAACACAGACTTTCCATCTGTCACTATCTTGAGCAAGATCTATATACTCTTTTCCATCCCTACCGATTTCCCTTAGGTCCATCTCAACGTTATCCCTCCATCTTCGTCTTGGCCTTCCTACAGGTCTCTTACCATCAGGTTTCCCAACAAGAATCCTGTAAACTCCTCTTTCCTCTCCTATTCGTGCTCCATGGCCTGCCCACCTAAGTCTTCTTGATTTAATTATCAGAATAAAACTTTAATTTTAAATTAAAAAGAGAGGTACAATTGGACTGTGTTGTTTCAATTGTACTCCTCATAGTGTACTTCAACACTCCTAGATCTCGGATGGTGCGGGTGGCGACTTTGTTATTTACAATGCAAAGTTCCTTTGTACTTATTCGCTTTTTTCATATCGCGACTAACAGATGACGTAAATATGTTGTAACGAAATTCGTGAATCACGAACGCAAGAACTTGGCGATAAAAACCATCGATCGAACGTATACAAACTAAATATTGATCTCCGCATGTTACACAATGAGGTATACTTGACTTTTTCTCCTCCCACGCAGTACATTTTTATAAGCAGGTTAACCGAGGGCTCGATACTTTCGAGGGTGTCCATATACACACGATGGGCAGTAAAAGGGTTGTACTTGAGTTGTTGTTTTAAGCCCACTTTATGCACAGATAGGCTAATCAGGACTGGACCTACAGTTATAGTAAGTTCCTCTTGATTACAAATCAACGACATTACCACTACGCCACCCGGGAGGCCCAAAAGGATTGTACTAAATGCTCGGATCTGCCGCGATTAGTGTCTGAACCGGCCGACGTTCCAAATCAGACTGACTGCGAGCTCTATAGCTGCCTAATCAGGGAAGATTCCTGCGCATGCGTCCTCCCGTTTGGATACAGTTACCAGCTGATGTTGGCAAGTTATGTTATTATTTTATATTCGGAAGAATGAAGTCAACATCATGAGTGAACTTCGAATTATATTGCATTGAAAGCACATTATAAATACTAGAGAACTTTCGTATTGTGTGTTGGGGCTTCCCCAATGACGCAGTGGCAGCGTCGTCTCCTTGTAATCAAGATATCCCGGGTTCGATACCCGGTGGAGGCTCATAGTGGTTCGGATCCCACTTTAAACTGTAGGTCCAGTCCCGATTAGCCTTACTGTGCACAAAGTGGACTTAAAACATCAACTCAAAAACAACTTGTATTGTGTGTTTGCGACAATAAATTTCAACAGAACTCCACTAAACAACAATGGATTCGCGCACTATTGATTCTACGGTTACCAATGAGCGTTGAAATGAAAAAGTGTCTGTGTACAGAAATTGGTAGAAAGGATGTTTGAAGCAGCTCTAACCAACTGTACAAATTGTTACTGAACCAAAAAGGTACGTGAGTATTAAAGTATGCAATCAATATAACTGATATAACAGGATACATCTTAGCCTGTATATCAACTAATGTAGCTTTAAGACGAAGAGTGACTGTTTGCACCAGGAATGCATTTATTTCAATATCGTCGGAATACACATTGCTGCTAAGAAAAAGATAGCACAAAAGAGTATGAATTTCTTCTCATGCTGCAAGTGGAAGCGGTTTTATAAGTTGATTATTAAGCTAGAAAAGATCTGTAAAAAATATGATGAATAAATATTTATGGATTCCCATGTATTCCTTATGGACGTAATCGCAAGACAACTAATTTATTTCAAAGATAAAACTATGTAAGTATTTGATCCAAAGAGAATCTGAGTAAATCAAATACAAGAAATTCAAGTCTGCAATTTCAATTAGCTGAAGTTTCGTCCGAATTAGCATATTCGCAGATCAATCTTTCTTTGGAATTGTCTAGAATGCTTCTCAAAACAATCGCGTACAATCGTGGCCCGGTGACATGGCGCATTGTCATCCTGGACTATTCTAAAGCAGATTTTAATTATTTTTAAGATACTTAATGTAATTTATACAAAGAGGAAGAAAATAAGTCGAACATTGCAACAATGGCTCCTTTATTTTTTAAGAAAATTCCAAATTTTTAAAATTTCTGCATTTTTATGTTGTCAGAAGATACGTAGTTCAGAGGAATATGTAGTATTTTCCTGCAATTGAAACCCAAAGTAAGTAAACAAAACTACTAGGGGCTATAGTCTAGGCCATACCGTGATGTACCGTGTGGTCTCTGGTTAACCTTACTCATTAGAGTATTTCTCCTTTCGTTTCGTTTATACACTCATTGAGAAAGAAAAGTTACGCACCCAGAAGGAAAAGTCCAATCTGGATGCCATTTCGTGCACGTGTTTACCTTCGATGGGTATGTAAATGATTAGAGTTACAGTGATTTGTAACGTCTAGAGCATTTGTTGATAGTGTTATCAGGCCTCATAGAGTTCATAATGCGTTTGCGGAGCCTCAGACAGTCAGTCAACAGTGGGAGGGAAGGTCATCAATACAGAGAATGCCTCGTAGACGTATCACTTGACGCAGTTCCAAAGGATCATGTTAGGCTTACCATATTTTTTTCGGTGCAACCCAGGACAAATTGGCGATCAACTTGTTACTTCTGAATTTCAGGATTTTTTTACAAAAGTAAATTGAAATGACTTAAAAGCCTTAACATTTTATTGGAACATTAAACTATAGATTGTACAAAAAAATATTAACATTATTTTCTAAAATCAATCAATTAATTTTCAAATGTTTAATT
>NC_139255.1:7789035-7835715 GCF_977018435.1 Lepisma saccharinum
AAGGCATGGAAACAGTAACATATAAATTAGTAATAACAGCACATGGAAGCCAATTCACTGAGGAACAAATTAAAACTTTTTGTTTTGCCGCTGGATGAAATATGTGATCTTGAATAAATCGGGTGTGCTGATTTCAAAAATCACAACTAAAATGCTCTATCACGTACCATTTCTGGCGGAAACCACTTTGAAAAATTTTCACAGCACATTAAAAGAAGGGTAAAATATAGCATTTTGTTCCAAACCTTAATGTGATAATGTGAATTTTAGTAATACATTGGGTTCATGGAATACCAAATATGATTGTAAATGATGTAGTTATGACATGCACTAAAATTTGCAGTTGCAGTCAAATAGTAAACATTAAAGTAACACACGTTCAAAACGTATTTCTGTATGATTTCCGCTTGTAGCAGGCATGTTGAACATCTGAAACTGTGTTCCAGCAGTAATCCGCTAGTAAACTGGGAGACCATCTCCCTTTATAACGTTTTTCCACATCTGGGATTTGTTGGTGAAAGAGCTCGCCCTGCTCGTCACTCACTGCACCCAGATTAGGGGGGAAAAGTCTAAATGGGAACAGAGAAAGTGTATCTTGAGAGACATATTGCATTCCACTTCTTTGTATGTTGCCAGCATACTTTCTACAAGTTCAGAGTAATTGTGAGCCCTATGGTTGCCAAGGAAATTGCGACACACCCCATGCTGCCCTCTCACATTCACTTAACAGTTCTTTAAAATTGGGATAGTTCATTATCTCCCGGATTTGAGGGCCAACAAAAATCCCTTCTTTTATTTTAGCATCGCTTATACCAGGAAATTTGCTTCATAAGTACTCTTTGTTCCTTCTTTGTTCATGGCCTTCACAAAGAACTTCATTAACCCCAACTTGATGTGCAGTGGGGGGGAGTAACACATTGTTGGTGTCGACAAGAGGTTTGTGAGAGACACTTTTTTCACCAGGTGTGTAACATTCTCTGGGAGGCCAGTGTTTAGTTTTGTAATGCATGTCCTTTGCTCTGCTGTCCCATAGACAGAGGAAACAACAGAATTTCGTGAAACCTAATTGCATCCCCAAAAGAATTTCCAGTACCTTCAGGTCAGCACAGATTTTCCACTGGTGTTTGTCGTAGCTAACACTTGTGAGAATCAAAGCAATGTTTCCTTCATTTCACTCGCATGAGCAACTGGCATTTCATTTCCATTATGCAGGAGGACCGCCTTCAAGCTAGTTTTTGATGCATCGATGAACAACCTCCATTGGTCTGATTTATAGTTTTCTCCCAACTCCTGCATTAATCCAGTGACATTGTTGCAGTATACCAGGAACCCATTCATAGAAAAAAGGAAGAACATTTTAGTTGACGTTTCCTGAATGTAATACTTGTCCCTGGTTCCAGCAGGTTCCACCCTTGCAGTCTTGAACCCAGCTATTCCGCTTCTTTCTTTGTAAGGTTCAAATCACGTACTAAATCATATAATTCTGGCTGGGTGATAAGATGCGGTGTATTCCGTGACTCTTGAAAGTCAGGATCATGTCCGAGAGAAGATATCGGTTCATCTGAGGAAGTTTCTGTTTCCTCTTCCAAAGACCATTCAAATAGTGGCTTTGGAACAGGTAATGTCTCATCATTTTGCACTGGTCTTATCGCAGAAGGTAAATTTGGATACTGTAGGATATTTTTGTATTTCCTTCAGAATCCCATAATATTAGTTAAACAAAAGTAACAATCAGTAACGTGATCTCGAGGTTCGCGACATACCATGGGAACAGCGAAGGACATAGATAGATGGGTACCATCTAACCACCCTCGTAAATATCGCGAGCATCTACTGCAACAGACATGAGGAGCCCACCCTTTATCTTGGTCTCCGATTTTGCATCCGAAATATAGCTCGTAAGCTTTCTTCACTATTGGTGTAATTGAGTTTCGTTGGGATTTTGCCGTGAACTCACTACACACATAGCAAAATAGATTGGGTGAATTTACACAGTTACGAGGCATCGCTGCACTATTTTCAAATACCACACGAAACAATCGCAATGAAGAACACAACCTACACTTCCAGCGAACAGAACGCAACTGATAAAGACACAGTACAATAAGTCACCTTGCCTCTTTAACAGACTTTTCTCTACTCTTATCTTATCTGGTCAAAAATGAACAACAATGTTTGCCCTTTTTTGTTGTCGTTACAATGCTTTCTTCATATTACGTAGGAAAAACAGCCACACGTGTTCTCTTGAAGAATCCCTGTATATCATATGGCGAAAAAAAAGGTTTGTCACATTTACTTCAATTTTGTGTTATTTCAAAAACGAGACGTGGTGGAGAAAAAAAGAACATCATTTTCGTGTTCAGCAAGTCAAAAAACATAGATATAGGTTGTTTTCTGGTCGCGGCAAATTTCATTGTTCCTCAGTGGAACATCATCTCTCCATGAACAGCGTCCCTATTCTCGCGTTTATAAGCCGCACTTTTATAACCCGAAAAGTGGACTAAAAAATGGGGTGCGGCTTATACACGCGAATGATAAGAAAAGCATGTGCGGCTTATACACAAGAATGAGAAAACATTTGCAGCTTATACACGCGAGTGAAAGAAAGTGCAGCTACTGCTAGGATACTAAAATACGTATCTTCATTTGTTATCTCTATCACATAACGGATTCATTAACAGCAAATCCAACAACAATGCATCTGTAGCAGGCTTTGCAACAATATGATATCTTATCTTTAAACTTTTTTTTTGCAACAATATGATAATATCTTATCTCTGAACACGAATCATCCTTGCTGTCGTATTGATCTGGAAACCATTCAGTAAAGTGAAGTTGTTAAAGAAGGTTGTGGGCTTGAGGTCAAGGTTGTTACTATCAAAGGGAGGATGTCTGGCAGAAGAATCAGCTACGATGCTAATTTTAAACTTCAAGCGATACGATATGCTGAAGGAAACGGCAACAGATCTGCATCGCAATATTACGATGTGGACGAGTCTAACATTCGTCGATGGAGAAGTCAGAAGGAACAACTTGCTGCAACAAGTGGCACGAGAAAGACATTTCGTGGAAAAGGAGCCGAATTTCCACAGGTAGAAGAAGTTTTGGCCTTTGTAAATGAGAGAAGAAGTGCTGGCTATGCTGTAACCGTAGACATGATACGTTTTCAAGCTCGTGAAGTAGCTTCAAAGTTAGACATCAGTCGTTAAGCTTTCCAAGCTAGTGCGGGATGGTGTTCACGTTTTTTGTGTAGGAAAAGTTTATCGCTTCGCCGTAGTACAACAATTGCGCAACGTTTCCCTGCAGACTTTGATCAGAAAATTGTTAAATTTCACAAATACGTGATTCGAATGCGAAAGTCCAATGATTATAGCTTGTCTCAGATCGGCAACGCGGATGAAACGCCTATTTACTGGGACATGTCTATGTCCAGCACAGTTGCACCGAGAGGCTCGCACACCGTATCGATCAAGACCACGGGTGGAGAGAAACAACTATGCACTGTAATGTTGGGTGTTCTAGCGGATGGAAGGAAACTGCCACCGTATGTTGTGCTGAAGCGTAAGAATGTGCCGAAGGAGGCATTTCCGCCGGGTATTATCATACGTGCCCAGCAGAAAGGATGGATGGAAGAAGAACTGGTATTGGACTGGATAGACAAAGTGTGGAATAGAAGGTCTGGTGCATTGCTGAAGCAAAAGAGTTTGCTGGTGTGGGACAGCTTTCGTGGTCACCTAACAGACAGAATACAGACAAAATTCCAACAGTTGAAAACGGATGTAGCTGTGATTCCTTGGGGTCTAACGTCTCTACTGCAGCCCTAGACGTTTGTGTAATTCGCTCGTTTAAAGCTGCGTTCCGGCGTCTGTATAATGACTGGATTAATGCAGGAAACCACGAGCTTACAGCATCAGGAAAGATCAAACGTCCGACTGTCAAACAAGTGTGTGAATGGGTTCTGGCAGCATGGGAAAGTGTAAAGTCGGAGACAATTGTGAAGGGTTTTCTGAAGTGCGGCATCCAATGCCCTAGATGGTACCCAGGATGAAAGGATGATGCTAGTGATGAAGATGACAATACCTCTTGTGCAGAAAATATTTCAACGAGTTGCAGCAACGACAGTGAATAAGGGCTTTGAGGACTCAAACTGAATGATACGGTATTAATATGTAGATCATTGCGCTAAAATAAAGGTTAAAATACTTTTAAACTACTTACTTGAAATTGGCTACCTACGCAAAAAAAAGTCAATCGTGCGGCTTATACACAAGGTGCAGCTTATATACGAGATATTTTATTATCCTGAAATCTAAGGCCAAAAAAGAGGGTGCGGCTTATACACGCGTGCGGCTAATAGACGCGAAAATACGTGACACAAATAAAAAGTCTCAACATAGGGACGCTGTTCATTGCTGATGCAGGACAAATTTCAACTTCATTTTTCTCCCTTATACACAAAAAACACCTCGATAAGACTTTCTCAGTATAAAGAGGAAGGATGCTAGTTAAAAGTATCCAAAAATGAGAAAAATCGATTGAGGGGGTGTTTTCAGCTGTTCAAACTTGAAATTTAAACATTGAACAGAGTGTTCAAATTTACTGTTTCAGCATTTGATCATCTCATAATATTCTACCGTGTTTCCTCTTTACAAGAGCTCAAGAACGCTTCTGTATCTTCATTCGCTCCTGAGATATACGTAATTGAAAAGGCATGTTGCTCAAAATTGTCATTTTGAGCAGAGCAACTCTCATATAATACGTAATAATCACATTTCAGCAAACTCCTTTGGCAGGTGTCGATTTTGGAGCAAAGCAAACCTATGTACCAAATATCATCAAAATCGGTGACAATGAGGGTCAATTCCTGCTTGATTTAACATGGAATGAGCCTCATACGTTTTTATTCTGCCGTGTACACCATTCTTATACTAATAAACCCACATATTCGACAGAGAGAAGTTATATTTTCCGGTTATTAATATACCAAAACGCGAACAAGAAGCTATAAGTGAGGTTGCCATTACAAAACAGTGTATCACAGAGGAATGAGCCAAGTGTACATGGACTGGAGTTCAAATTATAAGATTATAAACAATTGTTTTTGTCCTGTTCAAAACGGCGCCATCTTGTATCCAAGTTCTCAAGCGTAGGTGACTGAGTAAAAACTCCTGTTCGGAGTTCGCCACGATACACAAGTGATCCCTCTCCGAGGACCAGTGTCCGGAGTGGATATTTCAGCCAACCTATGTCAAACCCTGTTGGTGTGAATTGTGTTGTGCGACATAGAGTGGAACATTCTGCTGCTGGTCGCTTGGTACTTGCTAACTCTCCCGCGGCACTGGAAAGCTCTCTTAAACTCCCTCCGAAAATTCCCTGCAAGACGGAGACAAATAGATAAGAGAAGGAAGAAAACATCTGTAGAACATTGATTAATCTGTGGGAAATCCATTTCTCGTATTTGATTGTGCAGCTTGATATGGCTGCATTTAGATTTGCAGTGACATTGAACTTTTGCACAGTTTGTAGTTAGTCCAAATCTATTGTTGCCACGCGTAGTTTGCGAATTCTACTTTTTATAATTAAAATAATATGAACGAAAAATAAACTGACCTTTATGTACGGATAGTAATTGGGAAGCGGGCTCATAACTGAATACATGAATGCCTTGTGGCATTTGTGCTATAGGATTGCATTTTAGCAGCTTTATGTCACTTTTTAAACCTCTCTCAGCCAATAGTGACGGTGAGTGCCTGGACGTTCGTTAGGGGAGATACAGTAGTGTAACTTGGAGCCTAACCTTGAGGGGGGAGGGGGCGCAGAACATAAATTTCAGGCTCCAGAATTTTAAAAAAATATCCCTAATTTGTAAATTTTAATACACCTAGAAATTTTGGTGCCCGATCCGAACATATCCGAAAATGGCATGGCCGAGACAGTTCAATGCCACCATACTTCCATCTCTAACCCCTCTCTTCCTGCTTCCAATTCTCCATTTGAAAACCGTCCGTTTCCCGTGACGCACACGGCACACAGCGATATCCGTTTAATTGCGGAAACTGCCGGTGGGCGCTGCGAGTCGGTTTACGGTGTTGCCACGTTTTGTGTACAGCTTTACTCCACTGAATAACAATCTGTATAAAATCGGTTTCGCAATGTGAATTGACAATCATAATCAATTTTAAAAATAGAAGCAAAGAGCTTCAAAAAAAGGCCAATATTGTATTAGTAGGACTACCCAATACTAAGAAAAAGTTTTCTTTTCGCAAGATTGCTAAAAACTGTTTTTTTGAGAAATTTTGAAAACCTGAAAATTAATATGTGTTTAAAACCTTTCTGCTTGCACCCTACTAAAATTTCATAACAATCGGACAAGCTGTTTTTTATTTACAGAATTTCAAAGATATCGATCGTTTGCAAAATTAAAAAAACCGGCACTTTTTTGTTCTCACGACGATTAAAAGAAGAAGACATACTCGAGAAAAATTGTTTAGTATAGATTAATGGAGAATTGAATAAGCTAAAATTTGATGTAACTCGTTTTAATGTAGGTCTACTGGTTAATTTTAAATTGGAGTTCAAACACGAGTATCTATAATGTTTAATCCGACATTAGTGCCGCAGACTTTAGCAGGATAGAATTTTAATTCTGAGAGCAATAAATTACTATTAAGGAATTTTACTTTCAGTAGCTGTTCTAATGGTTATTTTACAACGCTTTCCTACTTCTTAAGTTAATCGCGACGAGTCACAACACTGCATTGATTCATTTTATTAATTATTTTGTTTATTTAACATCGCCTTTCTGACACTGTTGGCTAATCGCGAAGTTGAAGATGAGTGATGATTTGATGAAATCCGACCCCCTGGCATCGTAGCGCGCTGTGCTAACCATTCCGCCAAAGAGGTCGGCAAAAAATATTGAAAAGTAGCCAATAACGTGAAAAGAGAACAGTATAATTATATTCTGGTCTCTGCAGTATGCAACTTCGTACATTGATTTTTAACAATTCTTATGATTGACAGTTTGCTCTAGTTCAAGTGGAGGGTTTTGCATTCCATAATTTCCTTACGGTGTGCCCCTGGTTGGATAAGTTGTTGGTTTTTTTTCTCTCGCCATTGTCATCAGCACCACGTTCCGACCGCCTTTATTCCCCCAGGATTGCCCTCTTTGGCATTTACTAGAGGCTGAATAAACCCCAGAACCGCTACATGCATGGACATCACTTGGAAAAACACCCAACTTGAAATCACCCCGAGAATCGAACCAGGTCTCCCGCATGGCAGCCGCGTTTGGTAGAACCTGTCCCGTTTCCCGCGCTAGGGAGCGCTCGACAGTTTCGGTGCCAATGAGAAACGAGGAAGAAAATCGTCTGCTGGGCAGCGAGGAGCGAATGGAAGCCAGAAGAGAGGCGCTTACGTAGACGCTGTTGCGACGTTGCGTATTTTAATTGGCTGCCTGGCTTTGACTTTCCCCAGCACCGAGAAAAGACAGGGAGCAACTAGCGCGGGAAGAGGGACAGGTTCTACCAAACGCGGTATAGACTGCTGCTAATTGGTAACAAATATGAGGACAAATGATTTATACGAGAAAAGAAGAAAGAACAAGATCCAGTTATAACGAATACAAAAAGAGACGAAATAAAAGAAAACGTATTAAAAGAGGGAAGAAAAGGATCGGTAAGTACATAGAGAACAGAAGGGGAAACAGCGTTAGTGATTAAGGCAAGTAAGAGATAAGAAAACAGAAAGGTGAAAGGGGCCAATGATTAAAGAAGATGAAAGAGAGACGTAAAGAATTAGAAATCAGAAAGGTGAAAGGGGAACCAATGATTAAGGAAGATGAAAGAGAGAATTAAAGGACTAGAAAATAGAAAGGTGAAAGGAGCCAATGATTATTGAAGATGAAAGAATGAAGTAAAGGATTAGAAAACAGAAAGGTGAAACGGACCAATGATTAAGGAAGATAAAAGAGAGACGTAAAGAATTAGAAATCAGAAAGGTGAAAGGGGAACCAATGATTAAGGAAGATGAAACAGGGAAGTAAAGGATTATAAATAAAAAATGTAAAAATGGCGTCAGTGATTAAGGAAGATGAAATAGAGAAGTAAGGGATTGAAAAATAAAGGCGATTGATTGATTGATTTTATTTTACTTCGCGTTTTGTGCCACTTGGCTAATTTACGAAGATGGGGATGAGTGACGAAATGATGAAATTGATGAATGGACATTCACTAACAACCAAGCCCGAGCGAGATTCGAACCCGGGACCCCTGGCGTCGCAGCGCGATGTGCTAACAACTCAGCCACAGGATCCGGCAAAAATAAAGGCGAGAATGGGACAGTACATAACTAACAATTTCAAAGAAAGAATGAGAAAATGGAGACAGAAACAATAAAATGTAGGATGGAATAAAAAGGAGAAAGAATAAAGCGAAGCGTAGTTCGGTTTCACACAATGGCTTATCAAGATAAGTTAATTAATATTGTCAGGAGACTGCAACTTAGCCGAACAAGAAAGTAACTGTTTGGTCTGAAATGTCGAAAAGGACATAAAATTACATTATCTTGTGTTTCTAAGCTATTAGGCGAAACGGGAACATATGGAATTGAAGAAAATTACAGATGATAAAGGCGAGAGAATAGACAACGTTGTAACATTTTTAACACCACTTACTTGCACACTTATACAAATAAATACATTGCAATTCTATATTAATGTTTGCGTTTCTGCTTTCTTTGAATAAGCTACCTTATGGTCAGGAAAATCAGTTCTTTGAAGATTGTTTTGATGCAACGAGTGTTGAGAGTTAGTTGTCTGTGCGCAGCTGTTCTGCGCATATTAAAAAGCGCAGACATTGCAATCATTCCAGGGACAATAAGGAGGAAACTATCTATTTTTGTTTAAACTTTGTCTCATACTTTGATTGGATTTCACAGATCTATTTGCTTCCGTGAAAGACCAATCAAAGCATGTTTCCTGTAATTGTTAGAACTAATTACTAACATTTCACCGGAAAACATGTTTCAGCATCATTGTTACGACCTTACTTATTTTGTAACTTTGCAATTCCATGTTAAAAGAAAAATCGATATAGTGTTACCTCGAGTTCTTGTTAATGTCTATGATACAACATGTTGTGACGCAAATATGAACGCGCCAATCAAGGCGTTGTTGAACTAATGTATTAACCTTTCTGTAGCAATCTAATGAAGTCAGCTCGCTTAAGACAACGGGCATTTATTATGATGTAAATATAGATTTGCCAATCAAAGATTATCAATGTTTAATGACCTAACCTAATTGTAATTAAATAATGGCGGAACATTTAAATTTGTATAATTCCAAAATGTAAGATTTTTATCAACGTTAAAGAAATAATTGTTAACTCAAATGAATATGTAAACTTTCTTTGTAAATTATTAATAGCGAAACTATGTATTTTTCAAATATCCTTCTGTTGTAATTTGAAATAAGAAATTACCTAAAGACAGGTGTTCGAGGCTGGAACTTTGGGTATAAATACGAAGCAGTTTGGTCTGTGAGGAGGTCTGTTCTGGTGTCAGTCTAGGAAGAAGTGAATAGGCGTATGCCGCTCTTCTGTAAAACCTAGGTTTGGGCCACCCTAGTTTGACCTTTCTAGTAAGTTTTAAATTATCTACTAACCATTACGAGTTACCTAACCACTGACTGTAAGTACTCAAAGGGCAAATAAACATTCGATTAAAACTTCACGACTTTGGATGGATTTGTTCTGGACCTACCCTGAAGATAGGTTTCAGTGTAGACCCTTAGAGCCTCAATGCTCCCGGCTATAGGAGTAAAGGGTGAGGAAAGTTACTAGGAACGTAACATCATGCTATTCCAACACTTTGTATACTTCGAAAAAAAATGTAATTTTTGCATCAAAGTTTACTAAAACAAATGTTATGCTCAGAAACCCAACTTGCAAGTTCTATCAGACCCACTGTGTAATGTGCTTCCGCCAGGGATCGAATCGTGAACCTCTTTAAAGAAAGGCGACAACATCATAGGCGTAACCATGGGCGTGGCCAGAAAATTTTACAGGGGGTTCGGACAAATGATAAAATTTGAGTAGTAGAAAAATAATAAACGTTATAAACGTTATTATACAATAATAAATATTATAAACTAACAAAAATAAATTTCATGCAAAATAATAATAATAATGATAATTATTATTAATAATATATAAATGGGAGACTATGCAAACGAGTGAATACCTGCACAACTATTTTCTCTTATTTCTTATGCATTTTATGCAGTTACTCATAGTATCTGAAATGCATTTTGATATTAACTTTCGCACGTCTCGTTCAAGAAAAGGCTTTAAATATTAGGAGGATTTTGTTTTCATAAAGTTTGTTGTGTGACCTCTCACCTACAACTGTAATTTTTAGAAGTTTGAAAAATGTGGAACCATTTATTTGTTCCTTGGTTGAAATGGTAGAATATAACCTGTTCCTGTATTTTTCACTCAATGTTTTCGCTCCAATGTAGTTTTACTTTGATTTTTCTGTTTGAATACTAATTAAATTAACTTCATTTCTGTTCTTAACAATAAGAGTAACAAACTTTCGGCTTTCTTGTATCTTTAAATGAACGATGTCAATTCCCAGGGGGGTCCACCGACCCGCCCGACCCCCCTCCCGACGTCGATGGGCGTAACTTGGGACCTAACCTTGGTGGGGCAGAATCGAGTTTAACTTTGGGAGGGGGCCAGATTCAAAAAGGTTTCAAGCCATAAAAACACCATCCAGAACTATTTTGATACTTTATATTGTACTGCGCATCTTTATTTTGTTATTATTATTAGTATTATGCTTTTAATTTTTCATATTTTCTTTCCTCGTTGGCAAGCCCATCATTTTTTTCTCTTCGTTTTTCTTAGTCGACCGTTTCTTGTCTTTTTCTTTGTCAACCCAGAAGACAGAGAGGCCGTACGGCTACCCAAACTCCTGCATTCCTGCGACACCCCAAGATCCAGTATAACCAAACCCCTATATAATTAACCATACTTTACATTTTCATAATTTAGACAAATAATTAATAATCGGATCCTCTATCCATTGAATAGGCGTGATGGGTGGTTATACGTGTAATAATAGAGTACTAAAGCTACAACAAATAATTTGTACAGGAACTAAGTTAGGGTTTAATAAGGACACGAGTTGGCAGTTGTGTGTGTTATGTGAAAGGGGGTCTCCAAGAAGTGACTTTTTTTCTCCCCTTTTTTGTGCAAAACCCGGTAAATGGAGAGGAACCATGAAAGACGGTTGACCATTGGTCCAAGGGAGGACAGAGGAGCCAAAGGGCGATAGAACTGACGGACTGATTGGATTTCTCTTCCCTTTTTGAAGAAATTTTGGTTGGAAGAGAAAAACGTGCGTTTTCGAGGAGTGTGTTTGAGAATCTGATGAGGGGAGGAGTGCAACTGTGTTTAAGTGTGGAAAGGAGAAGAACGTTCGTTGTTCTCGTACTCCTGTGTGTCTTTTGGTGAAGCGGAAGGAAGAAAAGTACAGTAGATGAGAGGATATATCTTCCACTCAGTTATTCTTCACCACGAGAAGATGAGCTTCTACCACCAGAACAATTTAGTGCTCTGCAGGCAAGGCTAGCTGATCCAGACAGACATCTAAGTTAAGTCAGACTGCAGTAGTGGCTGACAGTAGCACTTTCTACTATCGCCCCTCGTCTCCTAAACCATCACGGACAGAGGAAATATGGAAGATAAGCGTGTGTACCTCCAATTTATTCAGTTGAATTTTTAACGTGCATGAACTGAACAAACTCACAATACAAATCTTTCATTTTTTTTCTTTGGCCAATGGGGTTTTATTTTATGTAAACAAATGGGTGGTAGAGTTGTACCTATTGATTCTGTTTATTTCATTCTAGAATAGATTATAGTATAAATTGACAGCTATTTATTTTCATTCTTTTACCAAGAATAGTAATAGTAAATGGCAGCTACCCTTTCCCAGTGCCTGGTTGGAGTGGCAGCGGAGAAGAATGAACCCTGGGAGAGTCATTCTCTGAATATTCTTAACCCTTTGCTACCGCTCTGCCCAGCACAATATGTACAAAATCATAAACATTACTCGTTACTTTGCTCCTAAAATTGAGTAGAGGGTGGGGGGGGGTGGGGGCTCAAGAATACGATTCCTTAAAACCACGGGGAAAAATCGCGTATGGCAACACTGCTTCACGTAGTGTTTGATATGTATGGCGCCTAGTAGTTAAACGTCTTTGATCGTGCTGCGGAAAACCACAAGGTATCTTAGGTAAGTGTTTATATTTTTCGTTAGTTTGATATAATATTGTGACATAAGAACTTAAATAATAACTGACACAATTTTTTAAGCAATTCAAAGCACTTTAAAGCGTTAGTTTCTAGCATACCCATTGTTTAACAGCGTGTAGTGATTTGAGCTTTTGCCACCAGTTGCCTGTGCAACGTCACGGGAAAGTCCATTGTGAAGGTAAGGGGTAGGAGTACGCAGATAGAGACCGGGCAAGGATACACGTACGTACTCTTGCCCATTGTTTTGTTTTCGAAAAAAAAATGTCCAGTCTTTGGCTGTGTCCAAAAGGTACAAAGTACATACTTGAAGTACAGTCTTGACGGAAGTGACGTCACCTAGTACAGTTCGAAAGCGCCAAGCAAACGAGTGTACAAGACCAGAGGACGCAGCACACGAGCGGTGCACACTTGCGATCTGTGCTTGCTTTTCATTTGTTAAAGAAATGGACGTCTGGAGTCAATCAGCTGGTAGTTGTAGTTCTTCCATTGTGTGGAAATGTAAGTAAACAAGTTTTTAAAATATTATGTAATTTTATTTATTGGTTTTATTCATATATGCGTGGTTTCTTTCTTCTATAGTGAGAAGGTGTTTAAAAGTGAGAAAACAATTTCTTTTCCCGCGATCGTAAACCATGTTGCGGAATGTGTGAAAATTAATTTGAAAGAGCAAATTTCTTTCATATTTCTATAATTAATAACGTGCTGTGTTATATAAAGTGCACGCCGAGTCATGTGTGTGTTGTTCACGGAAAACAAGAGTGGCACATACAGTCGATGTTTGATAATTTTAGTTTCGAAGCAACTTTTGTTGCATTCCTCACTTGTGTTGGCGCTGCAGTCGAAGTGCAGTTCGGAAGCTTTCCGCTTCCAGGCTTCAAGACCGCACTGCGAGTATGCTCTCGAAGTATGCCCGCTTCAAGTATGGTCTTGCAGCTTTCGGACACAGCCTTATTTAGAGCTAACAACTAAGAAAGAATGCACATTCCGTTGTAATAGACAGTGACTTGTAAAAGTTTTATTTTACAATGTAAGATGAAACTAGAAATTACATTTCTGGTTGTTTCAGATCATGGTGCGGCATACGTATCAGAGAAAAACAAACAGGCGACTTCTCACAGAACGTGAATTTAGAGAAGCAAGGGAGAGGGAGAAAGTGAAGTGTGGCTGCAATGTTTGGTGTCCCCGAGGCATCACTCAGGAAACGGTTAAAGAAAGTACAATTTTCGGTTACACAAAGTAGCATAAAGCAGTATATCCGATTTCAATTGCCAGGATTCTGTCTTCTATTTTTTAAAAGAATACCCAGTGTTTATTTATTGAAGATGGTCAACTTAAACTACAAAATAAAACTTGCGATCGGAGTGCCATCTCGTGAAAAGTCACGAACTTATGAAAAACTTCTCGTAAATATTAAGCGGAAGTTGGAAAATATATCTTCATAAAATAAAAATAAATATTTTATTGTTTTTATCCCGTGTATTCTGATCATTGATGTATCCTGAGGATTAAGGATTTTTGTTTCCCTTGTTTTTCAGGAAGAATGTGCAGTGTCTTTGGGTACAATGAAGCCAGTGTTCACCGGATAAATGGAGCACGAATTAGTTGAATATATCACGTAACTCGATCACCTCTTTTATGGATTAACTTTAAAAGATCTAAGTAAAGTTGCATACGATCTTGTTGAACGTAATCACTTGCCCCATCCCTTTAGAGATTGGTCAGAGTTCTTTTCGGCGCAGACATCCAACTATCGCTTTTCGACAGACTTCAAAGACTGGTTTGGGAAGAGCTCGTGGTTTTAGCAAGTCACAAGTTGAACGCTTTTTTTAACTGTCTTAAAGAAACTGTATGAGAAAACAGTTTCCTTCCACTGGATATCTATAACATGGATTTAAACTGGCATAAACACGGTTCCTAAAAAAGTTCCAAAAGTGCTGTCAAATAAAGGGAAATCAGTTGTGAATACAATCGTATCTGGTGATCGTGGAGTTACCATCACAGCTGTCTGCTGCATGAGTGCATCTGGTTTTTTCATTCCACCTGCGCTTATCTTCCACAGAAAACGGATGAAACAGGAATTACTCGATGGAGCACCGCCTGGTTCTGTGGGAATGCTATCTGATTCTGGTTTCATCAACTCACAGCCTTTCGTAGAATGGCTTCATAATTTTCCACCAACATGTGGGATCGAATTCGGTCAACAAAAAGTACTGTTGATTCTAGACAATCAGTCGTCTCATTTTTCCATCGAGGCGATTGATTTCTGTAGGGAAAATGGGATTGTGGTGTTGAGTTTGCCACCCCATTCCAGCCATAAGTTACAAATACTAGATCGCGCCTTTTTTGGCCCACTCAAAACATGGTATTCAACAGCATGTGATAAATGGACGAGGAACCATCCATCACGCCCAATTACACAATTCCAAGTTGCAACTTTGTTCGCTGAGGCTTACTACAATGCTGCAACCATTGGTAATGCAGTGTCTGGCTTTGAACAATGTGGAATTGTTCCACAGATCCCAGAAGTGTTCATAGAAGAGGATTTTCTTCCTTCTACTGTGGATCTCGCAAGTGTAGAAACAGAAGAAGCTTCCATAACCAGTTCTGAAGATGAGATCATTCCTGAAGCAACGAGTACAGCACAATACCCGAATGGAGCCAAAAATCTTTCATCGGAGGATTCACTGGAAGTAGCTAAGCAGGAGCCCATGCCGACCGCCCACATCATACACTCCTCTGGTGGTTGTCAGTCCTCCTCCAGCTACCACCAAGTCCTCAACCAGTAAATCTCGATCTTCTCGTGACCAATCGGAGATTCTGACATCCTCTCCTTTCAAACAGAACTTACTTCTGAAATGGCGTCCTCCAAAAGGTAAAGGCAAACGTCATGTTGCACTAAGAACAACACAACAAAAGAGAACTCCGGTCAGTGAGAAAGTCACAAAGAGTAAGGTAGTAGTGTACAAGTGTCCTGTATGCCATGCTACCTACAGTAATCCGCCATGGGTGTAGCCAGAAATTTTTGCAGGGGGGTCGGGCAACTTATAAAAGTTGAATAGCAGAAAAAATAACAATGAGTATTATTAATGTCATTATACAATAATAAATATAAGCTAATAAAAACAAATGTTATTCTAAATAAAATAATAATAATTATTATTGTTATGAAAATGGGTCCACTCGATCCACCAAACGAGTGAATAACAGCACAATTAATTTGCATGATTTCTTTTGCATTTTATGCAGTTAGTATCTGAATGCATGTTGATAATAACCTTTGCACGTCTCGTTCAAGAAAAGGCTTTAAATGTTAGGGGGATTTTTAATATATAAAGTGTGTTCTGTGACCTCTAACCTACAACTGTAGGTGAAAACTGTGAAACCATTTGTTCTTTGGATGAAATTGTAGAATATAACCTTGTTGCTGTATTTTTACTTAATGTTTTCGATCCAATGCATTTTTACTTTGATTTTCTGTTCGAATACTAACTAAATTAACTTTATTTCTGTTATTAACAATAAGAGTAACAAACTTTCGGCTTTCTTGTATCTTTAAATGAACAATGTCAATTTCCAGGGGGGTCCTCTGAATCGTTCGATCCCTCCCCCTCCCGACGCCCATGTGGTCCGCCAACAGATGAGTGGATCCAGTGTGGAACAAGCAATGAATGGTGTCATGAACAGTGCACATCATACGAAGTTGTAGGCATTTTCACCTGTGACCTTTGTTAATGCTCCTTTGGGTGCGTATTCTTGGCCCTTGGGTGGGTGCTTATTCTTGCCCCTCTGGTGCGTACTCTCACCCATTTGATTTCAACTCCTGCCCCACATACAGGGGCAAGTGTACGCATTTGCACATTTTCAATTAAACAACTCTAGTTTTTCCAAGGACAGAAGTATGTAAAAATTGAGTTCACGTTTTCTAAAGCAAAGTTCACGTTTTCAGATCGATGTAAAAATAAATCAATGTAACTATTTTTACAAAAATATAACAGTTGAATTGCAATTTACGTACTCTTGCCTCCCCCCTCTCCTCTTCAAGTTAGTATCGAGAACAGGAAAAAAATGTCCCGTCCTGATCCGGAATTCGGGAAATGATTTCGCGACTTTTCTGGATTATCTTTCAAGGAGAAAAGTGTGTATAATTCGAGATAGTCTCGGGAAATTTGTAATATTAGGTATTTCCCGTTCCCAAAATGTCCCGATGTAGTCGGGAAATGGGGAACGTTTCCTTTCCGAAAGTCTGAATTTAAAAAATTCGCGTCCCAACCAAAAATTCACAGTCCTGCACACCTCTAAAAAGTACCATTAACTTGTAAATTTTCATAAACCTGAAAAGGGGGGGGGGGCAGGACTTGCACCCCCGTCAAGTTACGCCTAGGGACAGCATTACCACTGTACTATCGTCGGGGAGCTCGGGTGATATGGAATCATTAGAACACACACTAAACTGATTACAATTAATATTTCTTTTTGGAAGACAAGTTAGATATTGGTAAAACTCAAGAAGTAATGAACAATGCAAGATTGTGCTGCAGGATTTTCAGTGCGTTTTTTCAAAAGCTCCCTAATAATCCAATTAATGTACAATAAATACCCCTTCAACAATAAAAATATTTTACAGTTGATAAACTTTAACGTCAATTATAAGGTATTAAGAGTAAGACAACCATTTTACTGCAATTAATCAAACACAAAATTATATCAAAATTCTCCAATCATTAGATTATTACGTAAACATAATAATATTGTCTCGAATGGAATTGACTTGGATTTTGCTTTTAATATTAAAAACTTTCTATATAGTTTAAATAACATATAAGATATAATATACAAATAAAACAGATCCAATCCTAGTGTGATATATTTATAGTGTCAAATACAATTTATAACTTTTATCTCATATATTTAGAATTAAATTTTGTATACATATAAACGAATTCAAATTTGAACTTTTGCTTTGTATTGATTATTGCGGTTTCTTATTTAAATAGTGGTATTCGTATAATTTCTCTATTATTCTCAAGCTTTTATAGTTTGTTACTTGTTTATTTTTTGTATCTTCTGTCCTTTAGTTTTCTCCTCTGTTCGAAATTTGTAATATATGTATGTAATTTTTTGTATTTGTGTAACTTTTGTATTTGTATAACTTTTTGTATTTGTATTTATCTAAGGTTTTGTGTAATAATTACTATGTGTTTGTATCATGTATTATGTATTTATGTAAATTATATTGTATATAGCAAATTGTAATGCCTATTGTAATTGGAGCATTCCCTCTGTTATAGGCGACTGGTTAATAAATAAATAAATAAATAAATAAATAAATAAATAAATAAAAACAATAAATCTACATTATAGACTTATTATCTTTGGATTGTTGTGGTGATAACATGTGGATATCATATCCTAGTTTTTTAAAAGAGTGTATGGAATGGCACCAGCGTATAGTATCGCCAGAAATAATTGAGTTAAAGCCACGTGGGGACAGTCATATACAAATATGCCTCTAAATACAGCACAAAAATGCATATTTTAGCTAAAAGAATATTTATTAGTGTAGTTTTCTTGGAACAACCCCTGCTCTTCCCTCTGATACCGCCAGGGTTGAATTCAAGTAGCTGCTTCAAATAGCATGGATCCCCCTAAGAACAAAAAAATCAGAAATATAGGGCACAGTAAAGCAGGGGCTCATCTAGAATTTTCTGTCTAGGGGTGGAAGGTCGTTTTTTTGTGTAAAGTTATATTTAGTGTCAAGATGACCATAAATTATGCCTTTTTGAAGAGTTTTTGAGGGTGTTAAGGACGATTTGGGGGTGTTGGGGCATGTGAATAAACTTTTTCTGTAATTCAATGTAATGTCATGCAAGTAATGCAATATCAAAATAAACATGGGCTTTATATTGAAAACTTTTGAGGAGTATAATAACCTTAAAAAAATCCAGGACAAGCTTCTTGCATGTACTTTCATTTGAAAACATTTTTTCTTATTTAGGAATATGTTTCCCAGCTTTGAACGCCGTGTTTCGGACATACGCACAATATGTGTTTCACTTCAGATAAATTAATTTATATTTGTAGCCAAACAATAATAATCTCAATAGTTTTAAAAATAATTTCACGTCAAGCATTTGTTCATGTTGGTTCTGGCGACCCCCCAAATTTTCACCACTTTGTCCATTTCGCTTACTATGCTAAACCTTATCTACAAAGGGAAAATATACTGTCTTTGCACTTCGCCCCCCTCCCCCCACCGTTTTGGAACCCAATCGCCGCCACATGCAGCTACAGTAACGAATAGTTTACAATATGTGCAAGTGCTCCCATGTGATTTTACGGTAAACAGCTGCTTCGGCTAATCGTATTACTAAAGAGCGCCCTTCCCGGCCAACGGAGATTAAAGGAAACTGCCCGAACAACGAAGTTATGGATTTGTAATTTCTTTCGGGGGAGATACCGTGAAGTGTTTGCCGCAAATTCATTTAAGGTACCCTGGGAAGTGTTCCGGGTGAAGTGTAGGATGCAAAACAGAAGGAAGTCGTTTACTAATTGCTCGTAAATCTTTTGTGACCATGCCATTATAGTAATTAACTGCCGCTCGCAATCAAACAAGAGGAGGGGATACTTACTCCATTAGTCAAAGGGTTGGAGAAGACAGAAGTTCTTGCAAAGTGTCGAAAAATTATCAAGGAAAAAGGTGTGGGTTTTATTATTATTTCAGTACAGGGGAATAGGATCCTTCCCAATGCCGCAGTGGTAACGTAGTTCTCTTGTAATCTAGGGGTTTCGGGTTTGATAGCCGTTGAAGTGGTCAGTGGCGTATTCTCCATGTTACCGCGTTTATCGCCGGTAAACCAACCCCCCCTCCCCCCTCTCTCTCTCTCTCACACACACACACACACACATATTTTTATACAGCGTTTACCAAAAGTCCGGGAACACTTTAAAAAATTATTGTAGCCAAACGAGTAGCATTACAAAGTGACAAAGTACATCATTTCAAAGAGTAAAGTTGCAAGTTTTTTTCTCATTGAAGGTGTTACGTGTAATTCCATATATCATCACTAGGTGGTGTCATAATCAAGTTGGCGCTTTCTGGAGCTGAGAAGGTTTTCTACGTGCTACAATTTGACAAAACAAAGAGTGCAACGGATGTCCAACGAAAATTTAGGATGAAGTACGGGAAAGCAGCACCGACCAGGAAGGCAATCTACAATTGGCATGTAAAGTTTGTTGAAACTGGGTGTTCAGTGGCGTCGCTAGGCCCATTTGGAGGGGGCTTCAGCCCCCAAATCCCTCGATAAGCCCCCCTAATTTTTAGCTATTATTACATACAGTATTTCAAGAAAACATATTTGAACAATTGTTAATGCAGGAACATACCTCTAGATACATATTCTTGGAAAGACTCGTTTCGTTGTGACATAGTTTTTTTTAAACCACGATGTTACATCTGACACGTCATATCTTTAGCTGGCAACAGTGCAAACGATCGCCGTCATTTGTTCTATTTTCACAACGGTTGCTACGCGAGGAAACGGTAGTGGTGCGTTTTGTGTTACGGAGTTTGTGATATTGTGTGTTTGTTATCAAAGCTTTTTGTGACATTTACTGTTGTTCGTACAACAATGGACAAATTTATTATTCGAAGTAAGCGCCTGAAATCGGAAATCGGAAAAGGAAGAGTGTCATGAATTGTGTGTGGATTGTGTTATTGATAATTTTGCAAGAAATTCGTACCGCAGAGTACAGCTGATACATAAAGACATAGTTCAGCAGCATTAAAAAAACAGGACAAGAATATCCATCGGTTTTCATAAAAATTAATGCAGTAAGTCTATGTTAGTTTTAATTCCTTATGCTTGTTATATATTATTGTCTTATTAATCACTTTGCTATTTTCAAACATTAAAAATATTTACAATAGTAGTAAGTCATGTATCTGGTTGCAGCCCCCCCAAAGCAGATGGCCTAGTGACGCCACTGTGGGTGTTTGTGTGTCAAGAAGAGAAGTGGTCGGCCAGGTGTGAGTGAAAATGACATTGAGCGAGTGAGAGAAGCTTTCACAAGGAGTCCGAGGAAATCTATACGCAGAGCTTTACGTGAGTTGGAAATTTCCACAATGACTGTGTGGCGGGTTTTGCGTAAAATATTAAACATGAAACTGTACAGACTACAGTTAGTGCAAACGTTATATCCTAAAGACAAAGACCAGCTCCAGAAAGCGCCATCTTGATTATGACACCACCTGGCGACGATATATGGAACTACACGTAACACCTGCAATGAGGAAAAAACTTACAACTTTACTCTTTAAAATTATGTACTTTGTTACTTTGTAATGCTACTCGTTTGGCTATAATAAATTTTTAAAGTGTTCCCTGACTTTTGTTACACGTATATACAAGGTGACATTCAGCAATGAGGTATGCTGCACTTTTCCTAGGATGAGTTCGATAAACTTAATTGCCAGGCCTCGTATATATTATACATTTAGCTTTATTATAATGGAAATGGCTCGTTATATACAGGGTTGGGCACGAAAAACAGCCCCGTTTCATCTCGTCAGACATTCTCACTTTTTGGTCACAAACTACTAATTCTTCGACATTCAACCATTCCACTCCTCTTCCCATCTGGTCACGTCACCTCACCCCTCCCTCTGTAGCTGCTCCTCTTCTTGTTTCCTCAGCATCTTAATTTAGGAGAATAGTTTAGTTTCAGTTCAAGTGAGATTAAGCGGCCGATTTTTCGTACACAGAAAACCAAGTAATGGGAGTAAAGAGACAAAGCATTGTTGTAAATAACAGAGTAATCAAAATTTGAGCATTACTAAACATGTCCCCAAAGAACCTAACCACAAATCAATACAGGGTCTACATACAGGGTAATTCAAAATGATTGATACAATTTACACAGTTATTATGACGTTACTATTTATGATAGAAAATCAGACAAGGCATCAATATAAAGAAGAACTGGGGAAGATTTACTCACCATGACTCACGTTATAAAAATTCAACATGGGAACAACGTGTAACGCGAAAAAAGGTCCGATCGATCAAGTACTTGCTATACACGAGACAGCAAGTCGTTGCCAACTGTTTCGAAGGCACTAACAATTTGCAGTTGTAACTTTGACAAATCTTTCAGAAGGGTGAAACATGTGCATTCCTACCGAAACGCATGCGGAAATGTCCTTGAACTATTGTAATTGAATCAGTTCTCGATAGCTCCAAAACACAATACGCCTTCAACTGGTTGTACCATTCATTTTGAATTACTCTGTATATTGATGAGAGCCTCGGTCGTGTAGTCGGTAGGACGTCTGACTGAGATCCGGGTTTGATTCTCGGCTTGAGTTCCATCACTGCCCATGCATAGAGCGGATCTGGAGTTCACTCAGCCTCCAATAAACGAACAATTAGGAGAAGGGTAAAGGCGACCGGAGCATGGTTCTGATTACCTTACCTTCACTAATAGCAGATGATATGGATGTGTGGGAATCCATATCCCTCTTTATGTAATAGAAAATATTGGTAAATTCTAAATACACTAATGGTAATGTTATTAACCAGATGAAAAATTGAACAATTGTGGTCTTAAATGTCAACTCTGTTTACTCATTCAATTTCTTGATTTTATTATGCTACCACTTCGAGCTTATTTCCCCTTTAGTGTGCATTCAACGAAAAGGCACTTATTGACACTCGATCAGTGTATTGTTGCCCATTGCAATCTCTACATCCGATTTTGACTAAATTCTAATACTCGTGTTCAATTCATATGCAACACAGGTTTCCTCGAACAAAATACTTGAATTCATACGATACGATCTAAGATTTACTCTTCAAATCTATTTTTAATGTTGCAGAATGAACAAATTAGTTCTAATTGGAAGTGTGTTTGTGTGCTTTTGTACCTTTTTATCATTTAAATAATTAACGTAATTTTTATGATACTCTAAGTTAATCGCAAAGATAAAAGTAATTGCACCAAAGAAACCTATTAAAAGAGGCAGTCAAAATTGAAACTCAGAACCTTTCCTAGTTCTTATGACCGCTTGGTCTCTTCTAGCTACATCTCTTGTCCATCAGAAAAGGCGACCTGCGCATTGATTACCCATGAAAACTTGTTGTAGCCTACGAGTGACGTCATGAATGTGGTGGCTACCTTTTGAGTAGTCAAACATGCTCTGTATAAATGCAGGATTGTGGTTTCAATATGCATGCATGTACTTACAAATTAACATCGTACTTTGATATTTATGATAAGGCAGAAACTAAAAGACGATAGGTATTCAATACAAGTTAATTACAATGTTCCAAAGAGGATTTGAAATGCAATATCATACATGAGCATAAATCCAAAGAAAATGTCTCGCTTAACATTTAAAAACAGTTTCGGCATGAATGAATTAATGAATTGTTGTTTTAAGTCGACTTTGTGCACAGTAAGGCTAATCGGGACTGGACTTACAATTTAAAGTGGGATCCGAACCACTATGTGCCTCCACCGGGAATCGAACCCGGGACCCCTTGATTAAAAGGCGACGACACTACCACTGCGCCATCGGGGTTGCAGAACTGGATATACCAAGCTCCTGGCTTATTACCATGCACATACTATGTGATTAAAGGACTCCTTGTTGAAGGACTGGGTATACCAAACTCGTAGCGCATACTATGTGATTAACCCTCCGCTGGTGTGGTGTGATGGGGTTTTACAAACTCCACTGACGTTTTGATTCGTAGTTTCTCCGTCAGAGTGCAGCACCTACCTTTGTAGCGTTGTGTACCTTCCTACAACTAACCATAGAGTGCAGCGGTGGCGCCAGTCTGCGATTAGTGTGTGCTTGGAGCTGGATGTAACCTGTTTGTTCCTGTTTGGGGTATCTAAAACCCCACCACACCATTCAGGTTACATAAAACTGAAAGGTAAGTTTACACTTTCTATTTTTTTTTATAATAAAATGTTTCTAATGTGATCCATATATATTAGTATTTGTTTACACATCTGTATCTAACAATTTAGTTTTCATTTACATGTTTTGCAGATGGATGATTATGAGAAGAGTATGCAACAACGTCGAGATATTCTTGATTCTGTAGAATTATAAGAACTATTTGACTCAGAGGATGAAAGCGAGAAAAAAACATCGCAAAAGTAAAATCACGTCACAAGTGTGACATTCATTGTACACTGATCATACGATTGTTTTCTGTCTAAATCAGTGGCGTACGCAACGGGGGGTTACGGGGTTTAAACCCCCCTTGAGCTTTTGAAATATTATGAAAAATGCTGTGAAAAAATATAAAAATGGCCAATTTATCACAGTCAAAGATCTGCGACAAAACTACTACTACTACAACTAAAAATAACAATATTAATTTGAATTATTATTCCCATGCAGCACGGAGAAAAGCACAGCATTCCAAACACACAGAGTGAATGTCTTGAAAATAAACACGAATTCTTGAAAATAAAATATGAAGGCAACTATGATTTAAAAGAAGGGGAAAAAGTTGTTTTGTGTCTCGGAAGCAACAATGTTCAATGAACATGTATTTTTTTTTGTGTGAACAACGAGCATTAAGTAAAGAAAGTTCTTGGTTCGTTGTAGGCTAATGTATAGAAAAAGACAAGGCGGACAAAAATACACTGTAACCAGTACGCCTTCCCATTGTTTACCGCGGCATGTTTGAATTTCTGAATTCAAATTACAACAATCTGAACTATTGTAAAATGTTTTGTTGGTAAGAACAGCGAGACAATCTAGATGTGAATTATCGGGGACGAAGCCGGAAAAATTCGAACCAATTCCGGGAATCGAAGCGGATCTCTTCAGTGGTTGTCAGACGCCCTACCAACCAGACTACTGCAGCTCCTTGGATGAGTTCCATACTTCAATTATTCCAATTTATTTTAATATATTTATTTTCTTGTTGTTATGAATTTTCTTCACACTTAATTAAAATGTCTCACCTCGTTGACTAGACAATTATTAAGTAACAAAGAAACAAAAATATGCTCCCAGAATTTGTTAAAAATCGAATGATTAGAAACTAATTTCGGTCTATTGCTTTCATAAATATTATATTTATATAGGTCTCTACTACTTAATAGTACTAGTGGTATTAGTAGTAAATCAACTAATTAATTAATTATAAGTATTATTATTCAATTATGATTATTATTATTTAATTAAAGTATAATAAAACAATGGTAATGCGAATTTGGAGAAAGTTTTAGAAATAACCTCCCCCCTTCATGAAATCCTGTGTACGCTACTGGTCCAAATTGTGTGAAAAATGCATCAAAAGGCAATGATTGGTCTGATAAAGGACAGTAAATACTGTAAAAAAGGCTGTTCATTTTCACAATACACAACAGTTGGTTTGTGTGTAAATAACACGTAAAAATGTGATATTCAATGTGCAGAGATCATTTTATTGTTTCTTAGTAAATTTGTGTGAAAGAGAAGTTCAAAAGAAACATACAAATTGTAATTATGCTGTTCACTTTATCTTGAAAATTTTTGTAACATTTTTTCTAATTTTTGGTTCATGTGTAATTTTGGGTTACTACAGTGTCAATATTCTGAAATAAATGTTTCAGTTATATTCCTTTTTCTGTGTTTCAACATATTTTACCCAAAAAACGAAAATGAACGAAAAACAATTCATGTAGTGCTACTATTACGCATGGGGTTAAAAAAAACACCACACCACTGGTGTAAAAATATCTCACCACACCAGCGAAGGTTTAAAGGTCTTTTTGTTGAAGAACTGGGTATACCAAGCTCCTAGCTTATTATCATGCACATACTATGTGATTAAAGGTCTGCTGTGACTTAGCCCAAACTATTCATTACGCCTCTTTTGATAATTACAGCAGATAAGCTTAATCGCAAAATGATAATATATATTATCCACAGTGGCGCCATGGGTCTGTGAAATCCAACATCACCCAATAATTTGTCTTGTTGTTATTATTATTATTATTATTATTATTATGTATTTGTTACCGTGGTGGATTGCTTATTGAAGTCAGTAAGTAACAGATTTAAAAATAAGTAAGGATGCATTGTTGATGTGCATTAATACATGGAAGGGAAGATTTCTTAGAATTTCTATGTGAAGCTACTCTGTTTCACCACATAATTGTCGCACTCTGTTTTTTTCGGTCCAAAAATGGTTTTGTAACATTTCATCATGTAATCGTCGCGTCAAATAACGAAACCATGATAGCGGAGCAGAATCTTCGGACAAAGAAGATTAGGTTTTGTATATCTGTAGTCCGCATGACGTTGATTTTCTGAAGTTTCATATTTCGACTATAATGCACAAATTAATGTGTTAACTTTTTTCCAGACCGCAAGAAATTTTAACGTAATTTCGCAAGTAGGCAATTCCGTGCATTCTAATTTTGAACCAAAGACAGATTAATTAGTAAGGAATGATTTTTAAGTACGGGCAATACCGGTACAAGTTCCTTGAAGAAAAAAAGCTTCACATAATGGTCGTACCCCACTTTGTTTTTTATTAAAAAAATTATGGCATAAAATCTCGGATAATTACGCGTTCAAATACGGTACAACTCAAGTGTTTGAACCCATCCAATTTTTTTCAAATACATGCATAAAATCATAAAATAGAATATCGCTTATAGAGCGACAGTTATCACTCTTAGCAGTACGACTTGTTGCAAAACTTATTGGTAATAACTTTGTCTAACAGCTATAATATTTTATTATTAGGCTATATACTCTTATCTCTCATATAAATCCTTATTAATTGAAATTATTCATATATATAAATATTCAGGATAGAATGAGTATAGTAGTGGGATTTACAATATTATAAACTCAGGAAAGGATGAACCCCCCTCAAGCAGATTTGGCTACACTTAAAACAAGCTCAACATGAGCATATGAGCTTTTTGCTCAAGTGTGGAACCCTGCCTAATCCAAGATTTTTGTAAAAATGCCCTCGGGAATTTTCTGAGAAAGGATGAGCCCCCTCAGATTGATTTGCCTACACTTATAAAAGGCACTTCTGTGAGATTGTTGTCCATAATCCTGTCAAAAATATGCCCCTCTTGATATTTTTTTTGGCTACACTTAAAAGTAGACCACCTACACCCACATACACACCCATATACATACCTACATACACATATTTACTTCTGGTTTAAGTTCAATTGGATACCAGCTTCAATTTGTATATCTAGTATTAAAAATAATATAATTCTTCTAGAATTGCTCCGTGACTCTCTCATTTCTTACATCATAAACATATGATTTTTCACCTATGAGAATAACACTACATATGGTGTCATCAGGTAATGCCTCATGGAATTCACAGATAATTTTAATATTTGTTCTGTCATTCACCACAACCTGTTTTCTTTTTGAAGTGTTGATTACAAACATGGGTCTCTGTGCTTTGAATTCATCTGGTGTGTAATACATGTCAGTATTGCCAGTAGTGACCCTTTTGAAGGATGTAAATGCCTCATATAATTTGAGGAAATCATCCTTGGACATGTCTAAATTATAATTTTCTCTAGGAAATACCTCATTTCTGCCATTTTTAAGATATATGTTCTTGATGTTGCAGCTATCAAATTTACTTGAATTTTTTTCCTGATTGTTGTGTCTTCCAGTCTGAAACAATACCACTACAAAATCAGGCATGTCATATTGTATGCTGGAGAATGAATTTGTAGCATCAAACTCATAATAAGCACCAGATGCGGGCTTCTGTACACATTGATATGTATAAAATTGCAGAGGAACCTGTGGATTTTTTATTATATCAGCTTTGTATTTAAGAGCATAACTGGCCTCATATTCAACAACAGGGATTCTTAACTCCATAGTCTGAATAATGCATTTGCCTGCTACTGGTAGCTTCCCCTGTAGAGTTTAATGCACTGTACCTCATCAAAGCATTGTTATCATTTGCAGCTCTTCTAAATGTGATTCTTAAACCACCCTTCCACATAATTTCTTTGTAATCTGAGAAGAATCCTGGCAATAGGCGCATCGGGAACAGCACTGTGTGGTTTTTAGATAATATCTTATCACCAGCCTCAAATCCACCGATTTTGTAGTATGAAGCCTCGGTTTTGGATAATTTCAATGTGGCCAAAGCTGTGGAGGTAATGCCGGGATAATCCACTCTGTTTATAACAACGCCATGCTTTCTGATCTCAATTTCAGAGAATAGATGTGGCACAAAATTATCTAGCAATCTTATATTTGAATTTGCCGGATATTCTGTTCCATCGAGCTTTACAACATCAAATTTGATGTATAGATCTGCTCTGTGAGGGTGTATAAATCCATCCCCCACATCAAGATCAACCTCAATCTCTGTGTTGGGTTGATTTAAATTTGCAAATGTCCTCCTGTTTGGAGGGAATGATTGTAGCTCATAACTCTCAATATTTTCCATTTTCTTCTTGTATGTATTTTTATTTAAATGTTAATCTCTATGATTGCAGTTGTTGTGGCTCCAGCAAAATCAACTAATTCTTCTTTTTCATTAGTGACCATCAATTCAATATAATCTATTCTATTATGGCACACAGGAAAATATAATGTTGGGGATGGATTGTAGATGATGGGCTCCATAAATTCAGAGTTAGGTTTGAATGTTGCAATGATGCCTGTTTGTTTGTGAGTGCCTATGCCATTTGATTTGGTGATCATACCCTCAGCCACATTACAGTGAATATTTATAGTCTCTATGGCTAAGAATTTAGGTATATTCATAGCAGTGTGTTTGATGCCTGGTTCAAGTTTTGTGTTGTTCTCAAAGCCTAACAGCTCTCCTATAGTAGCCAGATCCACTGTTTCTGTAGCAGATACAATTTCTACTCTGTGAGTGACAGAATTTTGACTTAACACTACACCTCTGGGTAATTGAGCATTTAGAGTGGAGAGATTATATTGCCCTGGAGTGATGACAATTTTTTCATCCCCTACTGCAATTGTGTTGTTGTGGTGTGTAATATTGGGGATTAGGTACATGCCATAAAATGCTCTGAGAGCTATTGTTTTGGGATACACTATGTCATCATGCAATTTGAGTTTCAATATTGAATTTTGGCTGGTGAGATGAAATACCCCCATGATGTTTTAAATACCACAAGGCTTTTTGAAAATCTTCAATTGATGGTTTATTTATTTGAGACATGTATCTAAGAACAGATAAACACAAATGTCCGCAATTAACATCTCTGAAGTTTTGAACACGGGCATTATTGTAATAAAGATTAGATGATTTTAAATATTTTATTAAATTTTCAGGTGGAACACCTCCAAATGAATCAAACACAAATGCCTCATTTTTTAAATATTTAAGATAACAAATCCAGTGAGTGCCCTGATTTTTGTACTTATCCAAATTAACAATGCCACACTCTTTGTTGAGTGGTTGTTCTGGTAAAGAATCAGACATGTACACACCTCTAAAATATTTGATGCCCAGTGGCTTGATTAAAGCTTCAATATCTTGGTTTGTAAGCGGCTCTTGTTTTTTTTAAACTTATTCATGGCTCTCTTAACACCTTTGCCCTGTTTCTCCATGGCCAGGTTATGGCGCTTCTGCTCATCTAATTCTGCCCTATTTTTCTTGGCATCTATTACTGTTTTTGCTATGGCAGCTGAACCCCCAGCCAAGCTCCCCACAGCCCCGAGAGCAGCTAAGATGGCAGGGATGGTAAATATAAATCCCCCCACATGTGATTTTTTCTTGATTGCTGTAATTTTTTTAATTGGGGGGTGCTAAGCAACAATTTCATACCATGACCCTTTGCAATACAAGAATTGTTTTTCTTGCGCTGCTTTTTGGTCAAAAGACTGTCAATAGTTTTAAGAGATTTGAGACCTGCATAAGGTATTTGATACATAACACCCTTGGCCTTCATTGTAGGTTTATTATATACATATTCACAACCCCCACCCCAGTTTTTGTTTGGTGCTCATAGCTATGGTGGTTCCCAATGCTGCTATTTTTTCACTCAAAGAAGCATCTTTGCTTACAAATCTGCCAAATGCAGCCTCTTCTAATTTCTTATCTGCAACATGTCTCTTGTCAAGATCAGAATGTGTGTTGTATGCAATATCATGGTCTCTACAAGCAGCATCTAAGGGATTAACACCAGGATCCCCTCTGTTTAATCTATGATCCAGTTTTGTGCCTGGACCACAATATTGATAGCCTGGAATGTGTAGTTCAAATGGCAGCTTGTTTATAATGTCATTAACAAGGCCCCGACCCTCAGAAATATTCCAAAATTTAGGTGGTAGAGTATTAATTATTTTTATGAGATATCCAATCCCCTTAGTGTCATTCACTATAAAATTAGACAATTTGGTGCTTATCATGTCCATAATTCCAACCTTTTCATTGTAAAAATTGTGGTTCCCAGCATTTCCCTCCCCAGCTATCACCAATAACCTATCTACAAGTTTCCTGACATCATCAACCCACACAAATTCTTTAGGCAGGGTGTTGTATTGTTTGATTCCACTGCCAGTCTTGATTTGTGACCATATGGGCTTGATTAAATTGTTGTATTTTGCCCCACTGCTCGACTTGACTTTTTTTTGTGTGGGATCATTGTTCTGGTATAGAGCATCTGATTTTATTAATATTTCTTTGTAATCCTCATAATCTTGATCTGTATAGCTGCCAGGCCTTTTCCTAGTCATCAATTCCCACAATCCAGGTGTGCCGGTGTACTTAACAAAAGCACCTTTTTCTCCAAGTCGAGATTCTGAATATACAATTATGTCATCTCCCATAAATGTTACTCTGAAATTGCCAATTCTATGTATGATGCTGCCATCAAGCTCTGTGTCAGCATATAAGCCAAAAACCTCATCTTTATTGTCTTTAGGTGTGGTTAAATATTTTTGAGCAAGAAGACCCAATTCAATAGGATCCTGACTAGCCTCAATTCTTCTAGGAGCAATAGGACTAGGTGTATGAATACTTGAAAGTGGGGGAATGGATAATCTAATATGTTCCTTGCAGCTACAGGTACAAGCTCTGTGAGCAAATTTTGATTCTGCTCTGTAACAGTTTTGATATTCTTACCTAAATTATTAATAGCATCAATTATGGGCTGTTCTGTTTGTTTGTGTTTTTCATAAATCCCACGGTTCTCTGATTTCCATCCCTTAAATCTTTTTACAAGATAATCTCTTAACTTAAGATCATCAATGATTGGCCTTTTCATGTTTATTTATATATGTTTCAATGTCTAGAAAATTGTTGATTTTATTTCTGTATTTGCCACTATTGGGTGTTCTTGTCATATCAATTGTGACAAACCCATAACTGTCCTGGTTCCAGCACCTGCTGCAAAACTTAGAAAAAACATTGTAGCTCAGGTCCCCACCTACATATTCATCATGTATGTGTTTGAGGTTGGTATGGTCTTGATGAAACACACATATAAAATTGCTGTTGTCTCGGATCAGCTGCTTGGGTATTTTTGAAAAAGTCTGTGCCAGGTAGAAGCAATCAATGTTTTTGTGCCGGCCCTGTGTAAAGAAATTCCTAACCTTGTTTTGATTATCCAATATAACATCATCAAACACAACAACAGAATTATCGAGACAGTCATGAAGTGGCTTAACATCTGGTTCAAAAGTGGCAATATCCAATCCATCATATAGCTTCATCAGCTGCTGATATTTTAATTGTTCCAAGCTCTTAGAGAAGATATACAAGTGCCTGTTTTTCCAGTCTAACCAGTTGGGTGCCAATAAAAAATTATCAACCATTAGTGTAGTTTTACCACAAGCCGATGGCCCAACAATAAGACACCTAATATTATCAGGTAGCAATTTGCCATTTCTCTTATTCTGTTGTTCAGGTTCTGGCAGCCTTTTTATAACATCCCAGGTGTTCATATTATTATTTTGTTTGCATCGATCCAGCTGTGTTCTGGAAGTCCTAACCATTTGACAAGTAATTTGTTGCCTTTTCTGCGGATAATTTTTTCTATGAGATATGTGTCAGGCTGTTTAGTTTTGCTGAGCTCTTGTTCATAAAACCTGCCTTTGAGAATTTCTCCTCGGTGATCCTTTATTATATATGTGTTAAGGGTCCCAGGTTTAACTTGAACCACTGTAAATAATTCAGTGCTCCAGTTTCTTGTAAAGCCTCTCTTGGATAAGTGCTTATATTTGCCTATTCTTACTTGATCCCCCACCTTGTATTTGGCCTTTCTTGTTGTTGGCTGATATCTAGGATAATAAACAGTGCTGATCAATTTTTGCTCATCAGATGAAGTTACTTCAGAGGGTTTCATGTTGATTGTGGAATGGACAGAATTGTTATATTTATGTAGAAGTTCTGGAAGAATATTAATCCATTTATAATTACCTTGCAGGGTAAATTGTTTATACATAAGATTTTTTAAGGTTCTGTTGAATCTCTCTACAATTGAGGCTTTGAGATCACTGTAACTCGAATAATGTTCTATTGCCTGGCTTTTAATAAATTGTTGAAACACTGAATTATAAAATTCCTTGCCATTATCTGTTTGCAAATAGCGCGGGGATCTTCCACTCTGATTGATGATTGTTCTAAAAGCTTCTGTAACACATTTTCCAGTCTTGGATTTGAGTGGCACAGCCCAGGCAAATTTTGAAAATGTGTCTGTTACAGTGAGTAGATACTTGTAGCCCTTGTTGATTTTGTCTAAGTTTTTCAACTGTCCACTTGCCATTTCAATCAAGTCGCTTTGCCATAAATCATCTATGCCCTTTGTGACTACTGGGAGTCTCTTAAAATTATGTCTGGCCTGTCTGTGTAATTCATCAACAATAATTTGTCTAGACATAATATGTAAACAAGAATATTGCAACTATGGGGTGTTCAGCAGCTGAGACTGCAGGATTTTCTAAATATAATTTATCCCCTATTTGTATTTTAAATTCCAGAGAGCCATCATCTTCAGTATAGGCTGTTTCCAATGTATTGGGATCTGTAAAATCCTCCAATTCTACACTGGTGATTTTCACTTTGTTATCAGCATTTGTTATTGATACGGTAGGGTAGTGGTGTGCCTGTGGCTGATGCCAATATTTGATCTTGATTGGTCTCAATGTGCCCCCAACAAAAAATTGGTAATAAAATTGTGCAGGGGACAGCATATATATTTTGCCACCTGGTGTAAATGGAGAATCATATTCTTTGTTGGGGATGCTGTACAATTCAAGAATTACTGAATGTTTAGGATTTTCAATTATGCCTGTTATTTCTTTTTCTGCTGTGAGCAATCTGCTTGTTACAGATTCAAGGTGCTCATTGATGGTCCTAACAACATCATCATGGCCTGGCTTGATTTTTATGTCCACAACAAGTTTTTTGTATTGCTGCACAATTTCTTGTAGCTGCGTGGCAAAAACAGACAGAGCATTTGCTTGATTGGATTCCATGGTCCCTAGCTGTTGCTTGATATTAGCTACAATTTGTTGCAAATTTTCAACAACTGCCAATTTTGAATTTTGAGCTGTAAGATCATGGACCTGTCTTCTGATATCCTCAAACAGGGCGTGCAGTTCATTAATATGTTGATTGGTTGGAAGAGTGGCCACTGTCTGAGTGAGATGTTTGATCTCTGCCTGGATATTCTTGATATCTTCTGATTTCAATATCCGATTCACTGCTCTCTTAATATTTTTAAGTTCCTGTGATGTAGGAAGATTTGATACTGTATTTTGCAAAAATTCAAGTGCCAATTTCACATTGTTTAATTCAGAAGCATCAGCCACATTTTGCATAGCATTTTGGAGCAGGGCTATATCTGCCTGAGAGGGTGTGGATTGTTGTAAAATTTCAAGTTTTGTTTGGATATCATCTATCAAGTGATGAAAATGAGATAGTTCAGATTCAGTATTGAGGTTTTCAAGCTTTGTGATTTGGTGCTGGACACTGACAAGAGTATCTACAATCCCCTGGATTCTAGTACATTTGCCAAATCACTTTGCACTGCTGCTATTGTACCTTCAAGATGGGTTATGGAACTTTGAATTTTTCCAAAATCTTCATATGTTTCAAGTTGCAGCTTAATATTTGCTACACTCCGAGTTATTGCATTCAAAGCATCAGAAGATGGCAAATTGTTCATAAAATTTTCAAGTGTCTCAATTTTTTCTTTAACCTCGGCTATGGCATTGTTCAGAGGGTCCAGATTAGGTATTTGGAGTGACTGAATCTGTTCCTTTAGAGTGGAAATCACTAGATCAAAATCTTCTTGTGATTTTATGCTTTTGACAATTGTTTGGAGCTGTGCCTGGACATTATTTATTTGCTCTTCCAATTGTTGTTTCAATTGCTCAGAGTTGTTAGCCTGGGTCTTAAATTTGGCTTGAAGAGCTGCTACAGCTTCTTCTAAACTTTGAAAATTATCCAATGTGGCCAAATCAGTATATTTCTGAAGCAATAATTTGAGTTCAGAATCAATTTTAAGAAGAGGGTCCATGCATTGTGATTGCAAATTTGTAATTTCTAATTGAAGACTGGCATTGAGTGTAGTTTGTAAAGCTTGTAAATCACTTCTTAATTTCTTGACTCTGACATCAAGCATCAGAATCTCATCACTGTGATCTTCATGTCTTGTATGGCCAAAAATATCATTAGGCATTTTTGTTTTAGTAGTTATTTATTATAGAGTATTTGATTCTTAATTCTATAAAAAAGGGTATAAGCTTGTCATAAGATCCAGGGACTTCAATATATAAGCAGTCACCAGCAGAAACAGTATAAACAGTGCCAGAAATCATGTTTGAGTGCTTAATTCTATAAATATTTTTCCCTACTGAAATCTTGACATCACCCTCAGGGGTTGTAATAAATTGCAATTGCCCACCTACAGGTAATTGGTAATGATTTAAATTATTGTTAAATATGTACAATATTTTGCCTGTTTCATCATCAATATCTGTAAGTATGCTGTTCAGATGAATAATTAACAAGCCACTCAGTTTAGACTGCATATCAGAAGAGGGTTGTGGTGTTGGCAGGTCCATAATACCTTGTTTTTTAAACCCAAATAAGTTCATAGGCATGTTTATTTATTTCAAATCATGCTCTGTAATTGGGCATTGATTGCCACTTTTCAAATCACAATGACCCCATGGTAAAGTATGTATGCCACATGACAAAATGCATCTCTTATCATCATGTGGGTCCAGAGCCACTTTTCTTACAACATTTGAAGTCAATAAGTGATCCACACTCTGAATTCTGGATTCTGATGTTTTGATTAAATTCTGGGATTTGAGGCAATTTTTATAATCTTCAAATTCAAGCTCTTTTTCCACAGCTACTTTGCCAATACCCTTGGCCTTTTTGGCAGCAACACCACTACATGTTTTAAAACTGTACATCTTGGCACTTAACCCAGCAAATTCCACAATAACATCACCAAGTGTCTCATCTTTTAACTTGCCAGGCACCTTTTTGTTGTGGGGTTGAATATTCAAATGGCCTGGCAATTCACTGGTGTCAAAATATTTAAACAATTCAGGCTGTGCCATATCTTGATAAACATCTTCTGTTTGAATATCAAGAACAAAACTATCCGTGTCCATGTACATCAATTTTACACGATCCTTATAAAAAGGTTTCAACACATCATAATACAATATTAACATATGTAATTTGGCCAAATCCAATATTGCAGACCCTACATAAATAGGTTTATCAAACTTAATCTTTGTTTTTTTCATGTTGAAAAGTGCCATATTTTCATCATAAATTCTTCTATAATTGAAATTAGGCTTTGCAACCAATTTTTTGCTCAGGCTGGGGTCAGTAATTATTTTAACATCGGTATGTTTTCTGACATTTTCAATTGTTTTGCCATACACAGAATTGACCATCAATTTAAACAAGGTCTTATCAAATTGGCTCTTTGCAGATGTTCGAAGCTTTGTGTTTGTATCAATATATGGCTTCAACCATTCTGAGTGCCTGAACCTTAAGACTTTGCCAAGTTTGGTCACTTGAACACCATGTTTCATCAGGAACTGTAGGTTTTTGTAATATATGACATAGCCTTGTTTTGGCTCCAGAGTCATCATGAGCTTCTTCTGTTTAGAGCCAGGTGAGCACTGAACCTCAGGAATTGGGGGCAGATCAGAAAATTTGTTGTGTAAATTATCTGGAATTGTCAGATCAACCTCTAAGAACAGGCCATAGTTACTGTCATCAAAATCCTGAAGATCTTCAATATTGAAATCTTCGACCCATTCAAGCCCTGCATATGGCAGTTTTTGCATCATGGCATGACCATAGAGGCTGTTTGCATCTACATACTGTATATAATTTGATGGCCGTGCTGGATCATAATCAGGCATATATTTGTTATTTGCTCTGGCATATCTCTGAGAACATTGCACCATACCTCCTCTTATATCTTCCTCCATAAACAGATATTTATTTTGATCTTGGATCAGATCCAATTGCTTTTTGGTGTTTAAAAACATTGCAGCCCATGCTAGGCCCGGGGCACTGAAAAAATATATTGGATCCAGTCTATAATTTTGCATTGAAGATTTTCTGAATGCCTGCATTATATCAGCTAAGAGGGTCACATCAAGTTTCAAATATGCCATGTGATAATCACCAAATGTCTGGCATTTTAAATTGTTCCACATCAATTGGGCATGGTGATAATCTTCATCAGTGATTCCAGATCCTCTGATTTTGCTGTAAAACTCTTCTTGTGGTGGCAGGGAACACTCATCAAATTTAGAAAAATCTGTAATTAATTTCAGGTCCTGATTTGGAAACAAAGCACGTGTGATTTTGAATTGATCATCAGATAATTGAGTGGCCAGTGTAGCCAGGCTAGCCGATAAAATTCTGTAAGAATCAAGAAATCTTATGTGAATAGGAACACCATTAACTTTAATTATTTTGCTAATAGATATATATTTCTCATCATTTTCAGCTAAAATATTTAAATTCTGCTTGTCAAACCCCTCATATCTGATCAAATGATGGAAATCATAATTGGATGCTCCATGGCAAAATATGGGGACAAATTTTGGTCTCTTGATCTTAATATTACAGCTATTACACAGGGCCATTAAGAATTTACCATCTGTATGAGAATGGTGTTTCACCTTGATATTTGTATCTTAAAATTCAGAATCACATACCAGGCATTTTTCTGCATTGTTGAAATCTTCAATCTGTTTCTCTGTTAAAGGCAACATGGGTTTTGATTTTAATAAGATGTTAGATGCTATGTCACGGCACTCATTTTCTATTTTATGTGCAAATATTTTGATGGCATCTGCTCCCATGTATGAATCTTTTTTGGTAACAACACCATCCTGTACAACCACATAATAAAAGCTGGAAGGTTCATGTAGCTGGTATGGTGTAATTGAAGATTCTTCAGGATCTGGATTGCAGAATGCAAGAGATTTGAGAATTGATTCAAAATCAAAGACAATATATACTGGGTGTTCCAACAAGGCTTCAAACTTTTTGAATTTGCAATTTTCACTTGGATTGGGCATCACCATATGAACAGGTTTATGGTTCCCACAGTATTTCAGATGCTCAATTAACTTGTTTTTTGCAATTTCTGCACTCTCTTCACGAACCCCCTTCACCATTTTCCTGCCATCAAATACAGCTAAGCATCTTCTGCACAACTTGAATATTATATTGGATTTGTCTAGTTGTGTTCTCACTAAAGCTTCAAGATTATGTATCAGAGTGTAATGATATGTGCCATCCCCTTCAATTAAGAGCAAATCAATCGGAACAGCAGATTCATCATCAATTGTACTGATTCTGAGAGGTTCTATCAAGCAATTGCCACGGCCAGTGGAACAAATAAATACATTAATAGATAATTGTTTATCATTGATATTCCTGGCCTTTTTTTCAAATTTATCAATATTCTGAACAGACATTGGATATTCTAAACCCTTCATTGCATCGTCAAAAAAGTGTTCATGTTGTTTGTAATAACTTATTCTCTGAGGATTTCTTGAAACTGGAAACAAAGCAGCTAATATACACCACAAAAAGCATTTTTCATCATTATTTTCAATATTAACCACGGCTCTTCTGTTTTTAATATTATCAGGTAATGGCAGATATGTAGATCCTTGTAATGGAGTGAATTCAGAAATATTAACATATAACTTGTGTGGAGAACCGCATAGGCTCCATCCAGACTCTTTTGCTGCAAATTCAGAGTGTTTAATATTCAATTGATCCATCAAACTGCTTATTATTTTGTCTGAATTTGTATTTGAATATACCGGTACAGTTTCTGTTTTGTGGGGCTGTGTAAATTTTGTGCCATTTGGCTTCTTATATTGTGTATACAATTTGAGGGACAGCTTATAAGAGCCATTTTGTGCATTTAGAATTGCCTGCACATCAGGATTTACACTGTTCAAAAAATTCTGAATACCGCATCTTGGCTCTGATACAAACCGGTAATCCCTAAGTTGGGCATTAAAACTGCTATGGATGGGTTCATAGCGTGGCTGCTTTGCAGGTCCAGCATTAACAGGTGCTTCATGCTTCCTTTTCAGACCAGATGTAGATGGTTGTGGGGGCAATGTTGATGACTGCAGAACAAGTGCCTTTATGTGTATATGTGAAGTATTGCATGTTATATTCTATATGGCATTTGGGGCATATTTTTGTGGGTGTTTTGCATTTGTCTGGGTTACAATTCCTTTGGTGCCTGGCCCAATTGGGGCTGGATATATTCTTATTGCATTGATTACAATATTTTTGATTCGGCATTTTTGTTGTTGTTTATTATATACAATTTCTTGGGATTCAAATCAAAATTCTATGCTGGATAAAAATATCAGTTGGGTTCAGCACTGTGCTGTGTGTGTGTATGTGTGTATGTGTGTTAATATTTTTGGCTTTGGTATTTATATAAAATTTCTTGGGGTTCAAATCAAAACTCTATGCTGGATAAAAATATCAGTTGGGTTCAGCACTGCAACAACACAACCTTTCTTTTCAACAGCTCTTACAATACTGGCTGTTATGCAATGCAAAATCTCTTTATATACCCTAAGCACGGACCGCATTGAAACAATAAGCCAATCAGAATATAACACATCATCAAATTATGTCATAAGCAACCAATCAGAATGTCTAATAATTTGTTGCAAAAACATGATGCAATATAAATAAACCAGAAATAAGCCACAAATAGACCGGAAATAAATATATATGGGTGGGTGTGGGTGTATGTGGGTAGGTGTGGGTGTGGGTGGGTGTGTAGGTGGGTGAACGTCAGTCAACGTCAGTCAACGTCAATCAACGTCAGTGAACGTCAGTCAACGTCAGTCAACGTCAGTCAACGTCAACGTCAGAATCAAGGTCAATATCAGGGTCAAAATCAATATCAGAGTCAAAATCAATATGTATGTGTATGTGGGTATGTATATGGGTGTGTATGTGGGTGTAGGTGGTCTACTTTTAAGTGTAGCTAAAAAAAATATCAAGAGGGGCATATTTTTGACAGGATTATGGACAACAATCTCACAGAAGTGCCTTTTATAAGTGTAGGCAAATCAATCTGAGGGGGCTCATCCTTTCTCAGGAAATTCCCGAGGGCATTTTTACAAAAATCTTGGATTAGACAGGATTCCACACTTGAGCAAAAAGCTCATATGCTCATGTTGAGCTTGTTTTAAGTGTAGCCAAACTGCTTGAGGGGGGTTCATCCTTTCCTGAGTTTATAATATTGTAAATCCCACTACTGAGTATATATATAGTATATCAGAAGATATCGAAAAATGGGTCTCTGACTGGATCGCTTCAAAGGATTAGGACTTCTTTCGCCACGGAATCCGTAACTTGCCTGACAGATGGGTGAAAGTGGTGGCTCGCAATGGACAATATTTTTCTTAAGGTATTTATGTATTTTGTGTTTGAACTACAGCTTCAATGTGTACGTAACAACCGCACGAATGAATTCCGACACCTAAATACTTAGGGATAGAATTTTTATGGCCTAAAAATCACCAAAAATATGCAAAATAAAATATGCTCTTATGACCTAAAATTGTACAAAATATGCACATTAATTTGAAAAAATATGCCGTTATAACTACACTGTTTCAATCATCAATATCTAAACGTTGAGATAATTTCACATATGAGTCATTCCATGCCAAATCAACACAGATATGTGCAATTTTCAACCTGACCATCTCCGATTTTCATGAAATTTGGGGAGTTGAAACTATGCATGGAACTTAGTAACTATGAAAATTTTTAGTCTCGTGCGTCTTGTAATTGTTAAATTATTCAAGGTCAAAATTAGCAGAAATTGCCCTTTTTGAGTCCGCTTAGCTATACTAAATGTGCTGTAACTCCGCCACTATTTCGCCTAGAAAGCTCAAATAAAGCTTATTGTACAGGGAATTGAACAAGCTTTCCAGTGATATATAAGAAGCCACCTTTCGATAAAAATATAATTTTGACACGTGACCTTGACTTTTGACCTTGAATATCTCAAAACATGTCATCACCAAAAATCGTGAAAAAAATATATTTGGTCCCTCATGCCATACTCTAAAACATATCAAAAAATCATTCTGGGACTGCCATGGGATCAGAAGATACAAAATAATATGTTTAACTATGTGACTGATAAAAGCCTCATTACATGAACCATAACGAGTCAAAAGTCCTTTAACACCCCCTACAAAATGTAAAGGAGTTATCCTGGGTATAATTGGTCATGAAAGAAATAGGTTAGGCACAGGGAGATCTCTAGCCCACAAGCGCAGGTCCGGCATATTGTTGACCGCCATTTTGAATTCAACGAAAACATTTCAAAGGAAAGTGGGTGATGTGAAATATCAAATCAGGCTAGAATTTCACGAGAAATGAAGCAGCGAAGGTTTTTCCAAAGTATATTTAACCAGCAAAAAATTATTACTGCATGCTTGTAATCATTTTCTCCTTTACGAGGTGTTAAAAACAAAGAATTAAGAATGCTCCTAACGTGTTAGGAACTCGTTGAGATCACGCTGACATCTTGGGACAGAAAGATGTATATTCACCATTGCATATGATTTTAATGAGCAACATTCACCAAATACTTGAATAGTGGAGAATATTGGGCAAAGTATCTCAAACAATTACGTGACACTTCCTTTGGAATGAAAAATTCTTCAGTGACGATGCTAATTTTTATGTTCCCGGTAAAGTTAATAAAAATTATACGCAATACCTGTGATTTGATAATCTACAGTAGACAGATTCCAGCCGAATGGTTGTTGCTGGTAAGCTAATGATGTGGTATAGTGTATGGAGAACGGGAATGGTTGGTCCATATTGAACAACGGAACCTTAAATGGTGAAGGCTTCTTGGATGTGTTATGTTAAGTGAACAGGTTTTTCATCCTTCCTTACGGGGTATGTCACTTTTCCAGAGTTTTGAAACAGGACAGTGTGTGACCACACTATGTGAACATTCTTTATGGTAAATTTCTAGGTAGATTGATGGGCAGATGGGGATCTGTTAAAAGGCCTGCACATTCCCCAGATCTAACATCTAAGGAGGACTTTTACCTTCAGAAACATTTGAAGAGAATGGTGCATGCACTAAAAGTCCCTGATATTGACCATCTGAGAGAAGGCATAGTTGCTGCTTGCGATGATGGTGCACCTGCTACATTGCCAAATGTTCTATGTGAGTGTGAGAGACGTCAACGAGTGTGCTCACAGGAATATTGACAACACTACAATGTGCATATATCGTAAGTGAAAGATATGCGTATAACGTTTTGCTGGCTAAAGATACGTTGGAGAAACTTTCGTCACATCATTTCTCGTGAAATTCTAGCCTGATTGGATATTTCACATCGCCCACTTTCCTTTGAAATGTTTTCGTTGAATTCAAAATGGCGGTCAACAATATGCCGGACCTGCGCTTGTGGGCTAGAGATCTCCCTGTGCCTAACCTATTTCTTTCATGACCAATTATTCCCAGGATAACTCCTTTACATTTTGTAGGGGGTGTTAAAGGACTTTTGACTCGTCATGGTTCATGTAATGAGGCCTTTATCAGTCACATAGTTAAACATATTATTTTGTATCTTCTGATCCCACTGCAGTCCCAGAATGATTTTTTGATATGTTTTAGAGTATAGCATGAGGGACCAAATATATTTTTTTCACGATTTTTGGTGATGACATGTTTTGAGATATTCAAGGTCAAAGGTCAAGGTCACGTGTGAAAATTATATTTTTATCCAAAGGTAGGCTTGTTATATATCACTGGAAAGCTTGTTCAATTCCCTGTACAATAAGCTTTATTTGAGCTTTCTAGGCGAAATAGTGGCGGAGTTACAGCATATTTAGTATAGCTAAGCGGACTCAAAAAGGGCAATTTCTGCTAACTTTGACCTTGAATAATTTAACAATTACAAGACAAACGAAACTAAAAATTTTCATAGTTACTAAGTTCCATGCATAGTTTCAACTCCCCAAATTTCATGAAAATCGGAGATGGTCAGGTCAAAGGCTGTGTTGATTTCGCATGGAATGACTCATATGCACTATTTTTAGTTTAATTTCTGGGCCCTGAGTTAAATGCACAATGAATGCTTTCTGTAAATTTTCAAATAAAAATGAAAAATATGTTGCTACAGTAAAAAAAAATAAAGAAATCCTCAAGTGAACAAGGGAGTAAGAACGAATCCATTTCTGAAACAACTGTATATTTCTTGAAAAACCGAAAATATGCTGAATATCATCGAAAATTCATCAAAATATGCTCTATCACGCAAAAATGCCAAAATATGCTCTTAAAAAGCACCTTAATTTAATTAGTTTCTTCATAATATGAATTTCTACATATTTAGGGAACACATCACCCTTACCAAAATAAATATGCTAAGTCATGAAAATCCTAGTTCTACTAATAACATTCGAAATACGTTGTTACAACTAAAAAGTGATTGATTAACGTTTAATCAATCATTTTTTTGTGAAAGCATATGGAGTGCACGTTAACGTATTTTATATCCAAATATTTCAAATGTTATTAGAATACTCATTGTATTCAATTGAAGCATTCCACCGAATAATGCTGCATGGCACTTTTGGGAATGTGCTGAGTTACCAGTGGAATCATGCTGCAGCTACATGCTACAAGCTGGCCAGTCATAAGGTCGGATGTTGCCCAAAGATTGATACCGTGTTTGCATAAGGTTTTATGTTGTTTCTACTGTAGTCCAGTAACATACAACAGGTTTTATCCGTTGTTCTCGCATTCACTGAAATGTGCCATACAGCGTTATTCGGTGGAATGCTTCAATTAATAAGGGTTGATAATAATGAAATATTGTAGCTGCTGGACAAAATTATTACCGGCGATATTACCTCGTTTGTAAATATGTTCAGTAATATGGAATTTTGTGTTTCGGCCTATGGATCATTATGTATGGACGCGAGGAGAAAAAAAACATGTCTGCGAAGTAGATCTAACGTAATTGTATTTTTGCGAATATGCTAGTCAAGAGAGTCGAAATTCAACGTTCACGTTATGGGCACTCCTTTACATCACAACACGTCATGTTTTGGGCAGCACTGAACACGTAGATGCAAAGTGGAACCTTACACAGAGCAGAAATAAGGGTGTAGGCTAAAGTAGACAATTCGTTTGTATTGATTTTCCTGCATGTATCCTACTTATTTAACTCTATTCAATTGGTATGAATGTCTGTAAACAAAATAACTGCACCATCCCTAAAAATGCAGCCAACCTGTGTGGCATACTGTAGACAAGTTGCTGACACAGTCCACATCCAATTCATGGTACCATGTGGCATCTGGATTTTTTTTGTTATTCCACTTGCCCCCCGTCCCCCATCCGTGTGCACGTCTATGCATTATTGGTGGTCACATGTTCTACCCCAACAGCCGACTTCTGTGCTAACCACTCCGCACGGTGATCGGCGAAATGCTGTTGTTATTCCCTGTTCATAGTTTGAGCAGGTACATTGAGTTTTGCTAGCAAAAATTGTGGTTGAAATGTGATTTATTAATAATAATGTCAGTTTGTTCAAAATCAACATGTAATGATTATTTTACTGAAATAAGTGATAAAAGGTCAATATCCAGGCTTTAATTACTAACAGACATATAAAACAAGGCCCAGGATTAATCTATAGTAAAATATGAGGGTCTAGCGTCTAGACTCATGGCCAGTATATAATTGAGGACTAAAAGTGGTAAACGTTGTAAGTGCCAAAAGCGAAAGAGTTGGGAAATCGCATCGTTCCGCACATCAGCCCGTAAGAACGTGCACACTAGTGACCTCTTTACACGCCCTTTGAACTACTTAGAGGGCTACCAGGCACATTTCACGTTTACCACATTATAAAGCATGGTACATTTCACAGTTGAACGTGGAAAACGGTGTTTGAATTATTGTGGCACTTACAGCGTTTACCAAATTTAGTCTTCAATTGTCTACATATTACCTAAAACACAGTTTGCATTCCATTGTGTTAAGTGGTGCAGTTATATTGTTACAGACCGTATGAAAGATATTCTGCACCAACAAGAAGAGTGGGTATTTCTTCAACATTTGATGTTATCAATTCTAATCCATGTGGAAGCCTAGAACTGTATCCACTGCATTGTGTAGATAGATTAACAATATATTATAAACACACACACATACAACGAGACAATTTTAAATCCACCGTTTTTATATACTGAAAGATGAGAATAATTTCATAGTTCCTGTAGTAGTAAGAAAGGAGAGGTATACAAGTTGCAGAAAAAAACACAAAATGGACGTTCACTATTTGAAGCCGCACAACCACAAATGGATTTCCCACAGATACTGACAAGGTTAATGTACACTTACACAAACGCACATAGAAACGGTACACAACAGCAATTACATTAGGTACTCACATCAGATACTTAGTACACTTTGAACTGGTGCCTACTTCTAGTACAGAACTAAGTTTAACAGAGATGACAGCTACTGAAAGTAAAACTTGATTCTAATAATAATAATTTAGCACATTAGTGTTGTTATAGCTGCAAAAACCGGTAAATGTAACTTGGATATATCTGTAAATAAAACTAGTACACGAAATTTAATTATTTTCCTAGTTTGTACAATTGAAATTCAGAATTAAACCACTTTTACTTTAAAAAAATGGTAGCTTTTAATCATTTTGAAAGAACAGGGAAAATAATTATCAGAATCATTAATTTTGTAGAGATCGTTCATTTGTCGACATTCGTTTTCTTGAAGAAGTGGGTAGGAATTGCCTGAAGGATGTGTGTGTCAATATCTTTATAGAATTTAAATCATAGTATATGGTTGAGGTTTGGTTTGTTTTGAGTTGGTGTTTTAAGTCCACTTTATGGGATCCGAACCACTGTGCCATGTGCCTCCACCGGGTATCGAACCCGGGACAAGGCGACGACGCTACCACTGCGCCATCGGAAAGGCCCTATATGGTGGAGGTGTAAGTGTACCAACGTATTCTCTTAAGACTTAAACTGGAGTGTCACATACGGTAAGATCGCGATAAATTAAGTGGATTCTTGAATATACACACCAGTGCTCGAAGTGGTAATTCGGTCTAGTTTAGGAATAGGCGGATCAACATGGTGGAGACAATGATATAGGTGGGGTGGGGGAAGCATGCTACAAAACAATCACATTTCTTTTAAGAATTTCAACAGCTTTTCACTTTACCTGTAATTTGATCAGCTAGTTCTGTTCCAGTTTAGAAGGGAAACAATTCTCGAAGAGCACTGATTTGTTGTACTGACTTGTTACTTTCTCAAAACGTGGCTGAGGAGAAGTAATTTACACCGAAATCAACTGGCTAATGCAGTGCCATCTGTTCGGAAAACGCCGAATTAAAAGCTTCATAATAACCCACAGCGTGACAGCCCTTGAGAGCCTTGGCTTACCTACCGACTGCTGGTCTCCCTCCCACACTGTTCCTCCGTTACCTGTTATAGCGTGGAGGTCTTAGACCAGTATTGGGGTGACGGGTGGTCAGCCCGTCGAACCCCCAGCCGTTGTAGGTCTTCTCGACCGGGTTACCGCTCACTCATTCGGAGCTCCCCAATTTCCTCACGATGGTGGGTTGCCACCGGCCCTATACGTAGGCCGAATAAATTCCGACCAGAGCCGGATTCGAACCTACGCTGTCTCAAGACGAGTGAACGCCTTAACCCGCTCGACTACGGAGGAGGACGCTCTTGACAATAGGTGGCAGAACTAATCTTACAGAATTACATCTTTTCGTATGCAAATTTTTCTGTGAAGTAACAATCAGTGGCGTGCGGTGCTAAATCAGACTGGGGAACAGGTCACATACACTTGCCCCCCTCCCATACGTATAATACAGTAGACCAAGTAAAATTCAACCCTTATTGAAATGAACCAAATAAATATACGATACATATGTTACAAATTGTCAGAAATAACATACATGAACCATGTTAAAATTATATGACAATAATAATTTTAAAGCAAATATATATAAAGAAAACAGGAAAAACAAAATTGTTAATGCGTAACAAAGAAGAATTTAATAAAAGCAATTTATGAATGATCAGATAGAAAAAAATATTTTTTCGAAACCTGTTTCGTCTCTTTATTTGTATATTACTTGTATGTTGACGTTCCTTTATAGTTGTTTGAAACGTACTCAATGCAATACTGGCACACAGAAGGCTGAGTTTCTTCATGACGTCAACTAGATTTGTAGAAATTGTGACAAAACCCGAATTGTTCCGAACAAACAAGGACAACAGCATAATTTGCAACTGGAAGAATATCCAGTTAATTATTTCACAAAGTTCTAGTAACTCGTTTGAAAATGACTTGCGTACGATTTCGTTTTAGTTTTTAATTCAGTTCTACAAAGTTCAATGAACTAAAAGCTTTCGTCTTCAGCCGGTCAATCTTACAACACTCGCAACATTCGCTTTTTTGTCCTGCCGCTGTGTGCGTTGAAACTTTGGAGTTGTTCCCTCGGAAGCTTATTGCGTAGCATTTAGCCAAGGTAACAGGCATTAAGAGGCGCTTAGACTGTAGACGATTTCCCCAGTTCGTTATTATGAATGTCAGACGGTAGTTCACAACGAGATTAGGAAATTATGGTCTTAATACGCCCAAAAGTATCACCATGACGCAATTAAACTTCAGCACATGACACAAAAACTCTAAGAAAAGCGAATCCGCTACCTATCTCTCGGAGTGAACATCTAGAAAGTTCAGCTTCCGTTAAATCGTGGGGATCGTTTACCTTCGCGCGTTGTCT